>NW_025999606.1:0-51305 GCF_019419815.1 Pyrus x bretschneideri | reverse complement strand
CTCTTGATGATAATGTCCAGTCTCTTGTATCCCCTGATGATGTGGATCATAGAGATGCTATTGGTCGAGGTATCGATGTCAGCAAAGGTGCGGTGGGTGCCATGTTGTGGAATGAATTCTTTGTTTAACATCATCCTGAACGTAGTATCTGCCAGTATTTTCTCACCTACAATGCAATTCTTTCGTATTTTCTTGAATATTAGATATATACATTCATAAAAACCAGGACAGTGCAAGTTATCTGTATTGACTCACAAGTCTCAATTAATGATCTTTGTCTTTTTTCTTTTGTCAATTTTTATCTCCCATATATAATTGTGTTGTCCACAAACACACAAACAGTGTCAATACTCGTTCTTCTTATCTTCGGAAACATTCAAAAGAGAGAATGTAGATGTAACTTATCATAGGAAGTAAATAGCATACGGTCAACTAATAAAAAATCTGTCAACCAATTTTTCATCTTTTTGGTCGTGTACTTGGTTTCAGGGAATTGCATTTGTAAGTGTTATTTTGTTCATCGTAGTTTTTTTTTCTTTTTAAATAATTAAAATAGTAAACCTGGTTGTTCGCAGCTACTATTGTTTACATTGAGGGCTCAGAATTTGAATTTGACTGCAGGGTTCACATTTACGGAAGTAAACTCTATTAGAGCAAGCGCAAGCAAGGTTACAAGCTGTCACTTCTCATCAGATGGGAAGTTTCTTGCTAGTGGGGACCATGATAAAAAGGTGAGTGAATGAATGTTGAAATTGCTAATAACTTCTGTGGGAGGATTCAGAACTGCTGCTACATATGGGCTAATTGATTCTTCCCGAACATTAACATGTGAAATTGTTTGTTTAGTTTACTTCTTAAAAGCTATAACGTTTACTTTGTTGGTTGATGCTTCTACTTTTTTAGAGTGTTCTTGACATGTGTATTATGCAGGCTGTATTGTGGTACACAGATACATTAAAGCCAATAAGTGTGCTACAAGAACATTCAGCTTTTATAACTGATGTTCGTTTTAGTCCGAGCATGCCACGTCTTGCAACGTCTTCATTTGACAAGACTGTCAGGGTTTGGGATGCCAACAATGTTAGTGAAAAATTCTTCTGTCCTTATCATCTAGTTAGCTTATACTCTGATTTTAACCTATTGATTCGAGATTTGAAGACTTGTTAGAGTAATCAAACTAAGTATACATACTTCTAGTTTGATTTCTATCATACATTCTGTAATCCTTGCCATTATGAGTTCTTCTATATGCTTCATTGCTCGGGTGCTGAGTTTGTGCCTCTATTCTTAAAAAGATGATTTATCTTTTGTGACATGCTGTATCAAGCCTTCTTTATGGTTTTATTCTGCAGCCTCGTTATCCTCTCCGTACCTTTATGGGACATTCGGCCTCTGTTATGTCATTAGATTTCCACCCAAATAAAGATGACCTCATCTGTTCTTGCGACGTGGATGGTCAGATACGCTACTGGAGTATTCACAAGGGCAGCTGCTTGTGCGTGTCTAAGGTAGAATCTTGTCTTCTGGGATGCAGGAAGTTCATGGGGGTGGGGTAGTGGTGGTTTTCATATTATTTACGTTTTGGTGATTCTGATATGCTTGGACGTATTAGGGTGGTACGGCACAAATGAGATTTCAACCCCGTCTTGGAAGATTTCTTGCTGCAGCCGCAGAGAATGTTGTATCTATACTGGATGTTGAGACTCTGACTTGTCGGCATTCTTTACAGGTCAGTCTAACTTTTTGTCTCACTATAATTTTTCTTTCATAGTTGTAATTAAACGGATCATGTGATATTATCATGTGAATTCTCAACTGCATTACTTGGGAATTTGGATTTGAATGCAGGGGCATACTAAGCCTATCCATTCTGTGTGTTGGGATCCTTCTGGCGAATTCCTTGCATCTGTCAGCGAGGACTCTGTAAGAGTTTGGGCACTTGGAGCGGGAGGCAAAGGGGAATGCGTTCATGAGTTAAGCTGCAACAGAAATAAATTTCATTCATGCGCTTTCCATCCTGCAGATACTTCACTGCTGGTCGTTGGCTGTTATCAGGCAAGTCAATTCTGCATTATTGTTCTTATATAATGTTTGTTACATTTTTTGCTTGGAGACCACTACTCTCTTAAGCCGTTCGGATATTTGTTCCCATTTTACACGGGAGAAACAATCCTTTACTGGTACTAGTGTTGCTGCAAGATATCATATTTTGATTTTTATTTGGGGAAAATAATTGCAGACACTGGAGTTATGGAACATCACAGAGAACAAGACAATGACTCTACCAGCACATGAAGGACTCATTGCTTCTTTGGCGGTGTCAACTGTTACAGGTTTGATTGCTTCGGCTAGTCACGATAAGTTTGTCAAGATCTGGAAGTGAAATGGTTGTTACTCTGATCAAAGAACTTTGACTGACTTGTATTATTATTGTTGTTGTTGTATTCCTGTTACTATATAATAAAGTTAATTAAAAGTCTATTTTGATGCTTCATGGACTTGTAGCGCTTCAAATACAGATACTCTTATGCTTCCGTTTTCCTTTGTTGTACACAAAAATCTGAAACCAAAACAGATAATGTAATGTTAAAGTCCAGGGAGTTCTAAATTTTGGTTAATTTGGAGCCTGGAACCAGATATTCGCCGAGCAAGAGTTTTGATCATCGATTAGCTGATGACATTCAATTCCAGCCGCTGATACATGCTTCTAATAAAAGTTTAAATCTTCTAAATAAAAAAGGTGTTCAATCTTTGTAATTTACTTGTTCAATGACAAACTCCCATCGTGAAGCCACCTAAGGAGTTACAAATGAAAAACATTCCCAAATTAGTTTGGTTTTCTTTTTTGGATTTTGTTAGGGTTTTCTTTTTCAGAGGAAGAAATGGTCATGGACTCAGCAAATGCAAGTTTTTGCATTTGCTGGAATTAGCACTTAGAGTTAGAAGGTACTCTCAGCTCTCTACACTTTGTATCTGCCATTTCTTTATCGTAACGATGAAATATTGAATGTGATAAATTTGGATGGTAAAGAGGTTTTTTTTTCGGTTTGAAACATACCCTTTAATGTACAAAGCATGTTTAGCAACTCTTATTCACTTTCTGAAATCAAAAGCATAAGCCTAACAAACTGATCAATTAGTTTACAACTATAAATCTTTGGTCATCAGATGCATGCGTAAAAAGAAACCATAAAATGAATATATTTTCACATATTTTGCGATACTTTATTATATCCTAAAATAGCCTTTTGTTGTAATGTGCTAAGAGCACTTCCATCGGGGGTGGCATAGGTGGGCACACAGCCAAAAAAATGGCCCGGCACCTAGGGAAGTCTCTCCAGCCCAGCAGATTGCCAGGCACCGACCCAAGCTGGCCTCCAGGCCAACCCAAAATTGACAGACCTTGGGACCGGCCCATCTGACGCCACCATGGCGTCAAAGGGCAAGGAGCCACGGAGGGAGAATGAGGGAGAGGAGCTCGTCGCTGCGTCGATTTTTCGTACAACTGGAAGCTCCGGATGCAGAACGACTTGGACATGCTTTCCGCAAGACTCGATATTCAACTCAAGAAACCTATCAGAGGTTTACAACGCCGACGTTTTGACACAGCGGTTCGCGATCGTAGTTTCGAGGCCCGGCAACAGAGCTTGCAGAGATGAAGTGAGGTTGTCTGCAAAGATTGTTTCTGTTATTTCTAGGTTTCGTTCGTACAAGGTTGTTCTGATTAAAGCCGGGATTGTTGCATCATTGATTCGGGTTTTAAAGTGTAGGAGTGAGGTTGGGAAAGAAGAAGCTGCAAAGAGCTTACAGAGATTAAAGTCAGAAAATAAAAATAAAAAAATTATTTTTTATTATTTTATAAAAAATAAAAAAATTATTTTAATAAAATTGACTAGGCTATTTTTTGTTAGAGGTGGAGATACTTTGGCCAATTACTATTCATTAGAGTTTATTATTGTTCACTGAGTGGATATATAGGCTGGGTGCTGGCGTATTTTTTTAGGGGTGGAATCAGGGGTGGATCCATTACAGGACCTGGGTGGTCCCAAGACCCTCCGGAAGATCAGAAAAGCATATGTGAAGATCGTTAGGGACCACCAGACTGCCAGGTCTTGTGCTGGTTTTGGAACTCCATGAATTTGCAGTGCAGCACCCAGCAGAATTTAGCGAAGAAGAAGAAAGTTTAATATTGTTATACAAATTGTGAGATATGTGTGGTAAAAATTTAATAACTTAAAAAATAAAATTTCCTACCACTTTTATTAAAACATGTGGTGTACTACTTATATTCTCATCACAATTTAAAATTTTCTCCTGGCCTAGAAGGTGTCGATTTGAGTCAGGCCATTCAAAAAATTAAAACTCTTTTTCGTCTACAAACCCAAGGCCCAACTACTCCTCATGCAATTCCCTCTTTTAATTAGCACAAAGACCCAAATCCACCCATCCAATACAAACCTTACCCCGGAACCCCACCACAATTACAGCGTGTTTACTAATCCGTAATCGGAATGAGAATAAAGAATCCGATTTCGATTACAGATTATACATGTGTTTGCTAAAATTGGGAGGAATCAAAAGTGTGTGTGGCCCACACAAAAAATGGAATCCAATTCCAAGATTTGGCTAATTTGGATTCCTAACATAGAGAATGTATTTGGATTCCGTGTGACATCCCACATCGCCCAGGGGTGATCCTTATCTGTATATTCTCATCTCTACCTAGCACGAGGCCTTTTGGGAGCTCACTGGCTTCGGGTTCCATCGGAACTTCGAAGTTAAGCGAGAAAGGGGCTAGAGCAATCCCATGATGGGTGACCCACTGGGAAGTTGCTCTAGCCCCCTTCTCGCTTAACTTCGAAGTTCCAATGGAACCCGAAGCCAGTGAGCTCCCAAAAGGCCTCGTGCTATGTAGAGATGAGAATATACATATAAGGATCACCCCTGGGCGATGTGAGATGTCACAATCCACCCCCCTTATCCACATCGCCCAGGGGTGATCCTTATATGTATATTCTCATCTCTACCTAGCACGAGGCCTTTTGGGAGCTCACTGGCTTCGGGTTCCATCGGAACTTTGAAGTTAAGCGAGAAGGGGGCTAGAGCAATTCCATGATTGGTGACCCATTGGGAAGTTGCTCGTGAGTTCTCAAAAACAAAACCGTGAGGGAATGGTAAGCCCAAAGTGGACAATATCGTGCTACGGTGGTGGAGCGGGCCCGGGAAGTGATCCGCCCCGGGTCGGGATGTGACATTCCGGGTTGCACAAGCAATCGGAATGATAATTTTTTTCCATTTGTGCCCTCACTTATATTCATTATTTCCAAGATTATCCTTAACCCTAGACTCACATTATGCACAACTCCATACATATGCTGAAGAGAAGAAACTACAACTTGAGCGAGAAAATTTAGATATTAAAGTATATACTTAAATTTATAAAAATAAATAAATAAACAAAATCATTTTAGTGTGTCTATGAAATAAAAAAGTAATTTAATTTTTTTCTTACTATTATATATTATATCAAATTTTATTAAAAAAGTACATAAAATATTTGATTTGGGACAAGGGCATTTTAGTAATCATACTGGTTTATATTCCGATTTTGCTGAATTAGTAAACAGTTTTATGGAATTCTATTTCGATTTCAGACAGTTTTAGTAGACAACTTCAACAAGAATTTGATTCTGATTCCACGTCATTTCATTTCCTCCTCAATTCAATTCCTCTCAATTTGATTACGGATTAGTAAACGCGCCTTTATTCCACGTCTATCTTTCCATCATCACCTCATTACAATATTGAATTTCAATTAAATTTTATGATTTTGGTCTTATGTCTATTAGATGAAAATATTCATATGATTATTGTGATGTAGTTTATGATTTTTTTTTTATAACAATTTGATCATTGTTGGTTAATCTATAGAGAACTTTTATCTATACTTTAAAAATCACATTTTTCACTCCTCGTAAGTGTAGATTTCTTTCTCATTTTAGAAAGTTATAAATACAAAGTGATATTTTTAGAGTGCAAATAATAATTTCTAATATATATATATATATATATATATATATATATTAAATAGTGTTTTTATAAATACAATCTGATCTTGGAATGTTTCTCTCTAACATCAAATAGTAATTTATTGTAAAAAAAATCAATGTTATTTTTGTTTTAAGTTTTTTTGAAACTTTTACAATTAGGACCACCCGATGTTGAAATCCTGGATCCGCCATTGGGTGGAATTGCTCTAATGTATGTGCTTTGTGCTACAAGCAACCTTCAAAGTGGACTAGGGAGTCATCATGAGGGTTCATAAAAATTCAAATTGGAGCATATTCAATCAACCAAAGTGAGCGGGTGACACCATAGCCAGTGCGAAGGCTTCCCTCCCTAAGCGGTTTAAGAAGTGGCAACTTCGACGATACGTCGTGCAAGTTTTCCGACGCGGGATCTCTTTCTAACTCTGGCAAGTACCATTACTCCAATAGAAGATACGCGTCATACACTGCGCGTTACTCTCACGGTTACTGAGTCGATCAAGTTGGGTTTTCCTTGGTCTTATCTGAGGATGCGAGTTAACTAGACGATTCAACTCTGTTTTACTTAATGGACCCGGTCCGTGTCTCAGGTCAATGGGTTAGGTTGCTGGGCTATTAATGGTTGTAGCACGCGTTGATGCTGACACGATAAGATGCGTCTGGCGTATTTTAGAAATTCAACTCGCCAGATTGGGGTTTTAACATTTGTGTGTGTTTACTATGTGTTTGTTAAAATGCTCCCACAACTCGAACTCAATGCTTCAACACAAAAAGTTCAAATTGAAACTGCATTCACAGAGAGTTATTCAAAAAGGGTTGCATAGAGTTAATTTCTAGATATATTCTTAGGAAAACTAATGAAAATGGCTTGAAAACTTTGAGTTTTAATGATAAGGACAAAATAAATGGTAAAGTGAATAGTACCAGTATTGACTTTTTAGTGTAAAAATATGGTTTTTTCCGTTAAAGTGAACAGTACCGTGAGCTTTTCGTTAAAACTCCCATTATTCTTCTCCTGATCACTTATAAAGCGATACAAATTACAAAGCTCAAGTATGAAACCAAGTGTAAGAAGTCATAAAAATAAAAATAAAAAATAAATAAACTGTTATGAGTTTACTTACAGTTGCTTTATTAATTACATAGATTTCTTGTCTCAGTTTCTTCTTGAAGACATGATTTGCTAGCCTTGCCAAGTATTAGTGCCTTCAATGGTTACCCTTTGCCAGTTTTATTAAATTTTAAGTGTGTTTTCTTTCTAGTATTGCAAAATGTCATAAGGTTACAAAAGGAATAAGAGATATTTAAGGAGGAGGATTCAGTGAACATGTAGTACACAAAGACATCCAGAAAACTCCTTGAAACAATCCACAAAGGCTAGTCTATAAGCCTTACACTAATCTCCTTAAATCAAAGAGTTGACAACAAGGAAAAGACCACAAAGGCTAGTCTAGAAGATTTACATCAATCTCCTTAAATCAAGGAGTTACTAAAGTAACACATAAAGAAGCAGCTGGTCCCTAGAATCCATACGCTATAACAGCCCTAATAACCATCATTCTTGCAATACTCCCCCTTAAGTTGGATCCAACAAATTGATGGAACCAAGCTTGCCCAAGAGACATTAAAACTGATGCATGGGTAAGGATTTAGTAACTAGGTCAGCAAGTTGATTAGTACTTCAAACATAGCGAGTTTGAATAACCTATTTTGCACTTGTTCACACACATAATGACAATCCACTTGGATGTGCTTTGTTCTTTCATGAAACACTGGATTGAAGGCAATGTGCATGGCTGCCTGATTGTCATAATAAAGAGGCATGGATTGGGAATTGAATACCCTTAAATCACAAAGAAGGCCGTGTAACCAGATTAACTCACAAGCGGTGGAAGCCATCGATCTATACTCAACCTCAGCACTTGATCTGGCAACTACTGCTTGTTTTTTGCTTTTCCATGTGACTAAGTTTCCTCCCACAAAGATGCAGTATCCAATTGTTGATTTGCAATCTATTGAATTTCCAGCCCAGTCAGCATCACAATATCTCATTATGTGATTGTTTCCATTATTCCTCATAACTATGCCACGACCCACCGATCATTTCAAGTAACGTATAATTCTTTTAACAAGATTGAAATGAAGTGCATGAATTGACTCGCAATACTCACAGAATATGAGATGTCAGGTCTTGTTATAGTAAGGTATATCAACTTACCAACAAATCTTTGATAGTAACCAACGTTTGGAAGTGGTTCATCTTCCAAGCTGAATTTAAGTTTGCTATCAAGTGGTGTTTTGGCTGGTTTGACATCACTCATCTTGGCTTCCTTAAAAAGATCAAGCATATACTTTCGTTGGTTTAGAAATAGGCCTTTATGAGAAGATGCCATTTCTATACCTAAAAAGTACTTCAACACTCCTAGATCTTTGATGTCAAATTGTTGTTGTAGAGCTTGTTTGAGATTGGCAATTTCTTCATCACTATCACCAGTGCTAATTAAGTCATCAACATAGATTAGAACCACTAATTTCCTAGCATTTTCTATACGCACAAACATTGAAGAATCTGCATTGATTCTATGAAAACCAGCACCGATGAGAACCGAGCTGAGTTTGGCATACCAAACTCGAGGAGATTGTTTAAGTCCATAGATAGCTTTATGCAACTTGCACACTACCTGTGAATCACAACTTCGTGGATGTCCAAGAGGCAATTTCATGTAGACTTCTTCTTCGAGATCCCCATGCAAGAAAGTATTTTTAACATCCATTTGATACATTGACCATCCTTTATTTACGGCAACTGAGATAAGTACCCTTACTGAGTTCATTTTTGCAACATGAGCAAAGGTTTCCTTATAGTCCACATCAAGTGTTTATGTGAATCCATGAGCTACCAATCTTGTTTTATGTCTTTCAATTGATCCATATGAGTTTAACTTGATCTTATATATCCATCTGCATCCCACAACCTTCTTCCCTTTTGGTAACTTTACAATGCTCCAAGTGTTGTGTTGATCGAAAGCATGTAACTCATCATGCATAGTTTTCCTCCACACTTCAGATTCACTAGCTTCACGAAAATTTTGAGGTTCTATGAGCTCAGAAACCTTGTTGAGGAATGCACTGTAAGCAGGTGCAAGCTTGTGATAGGAAACATAATTGAAGGTTGGATGTCGTGGCTTGTAAATCTCACAGTCTTGTAATCTTACAGGTACTTGCCTTTCTCTTGCAGGGTTGCGTCGTGGTGACTAACCTTCATTGATTTGCTCAGTCGAAGAAAGAATTATTGCTCAGTGATCATGACATCTGTTTTTGGTAAGGGAAACAAATCCAAGTAGTTCTCCTCTTGAGTGGTAATTTCAAGATTCTTACCGTAAAAAGAATTAGTGTCATGAAATCTAGTATCTTCAAGATTCTTAAAATAAAAATTGTGGCGTTCAAAAAAAAAAAAAAAAAAAAAAAATTTGTCTGCATTATCCGCACTAGTGTCACGTCACTCTGCATATTGAACAAAAACCTGTTTGCCACTGCTCTAATCAACCAGTGCTTACACCACGCAACCCGACCCGCACTGGAAACTAGAAATTGCTGACCCACCACTGTAAACGGTTGCACCTGCTCAGTCTTATCATCTGCATCCCCCACCATCACCTCCATGACTCACCGTCGCTGCACCTGATCTATGTCACACAAAACCTACATCATTGCCAGAACCCAGCCAATTCCGAACCAACATGATCTGCACCTGGTGCTGCTCGACGCATTGCAAACATGTTCCTGCCTGACCACTTGTTGTCTGCAATTCGTACCCATTATTTGAACTTGTTGTCGTTGCAAGAGCTAGGCGTGCACAATTATATTTTTAGAATTCTAATTAGAAAGACGAGATACTTCTTTGCTCATTCCCCCATTCTGTTGACTTCCCTTCAGTTTAGACTTATTTAAGGGATTCTCCAGAGGACACGCTCCACACAATCCAACCGTTCATCTTTTAGGTATTCGTTCAAAGATCATCTATATATAAAAAAAATCATCAAAATCTGAAACTATTTCATCGTTAAATTAAATTATAGTAATATTAGTATTTCATTGTAAAAATATATTCTTTTATTTTCTTCCCCACAATGAGATGTTTTAATGGTTTAAGAATTGTTTAATTTTTTTTATTTTTTTTTGTAAGAACAATCTATAAATGTTATACAAAAATATAGATGATTTAAATTGTTAAATTAAATTGCGGAATGAGATGGTATTTGAGATCCCTGAAAGGGATTTGGATCTTATCCGTATTCAAATTATGGGGATCTTAAAGATTCTCACATCTTAATCATTTATCGTGTATCGTGTGGTGAGAAATCAATTGACATTTTTTTATATTTAAAATTAAATACAAATAGTATCTGACGAAAACTAATTGTATGATATACGACGGTCAAAGATTCTCACAAAGTGGATTCAGAGAGGATCATTTTTCCTCTACGGAAGGAAAGGGGCAGAGAAGTATATATTGCCTATTTCTCTAGTTGTCCATCTCCTCCCTTTTTCTTATTCAAATCTTTCATGAACAATACTTGGCTGCTAAATTTTCAGCAATCACTCTTGCTTTCATTCAATCAGATTTGAACATATATCTAATTTGTATTTACAATTTCAACTATTTGAACGTATGTCCAAATTTAATTGGATAAACAAAAGAATGGCTGCTGAATTTTCAACAACCAGGTATTGTTCATCTTTCATCATGTAAATTGGGGAATTAGGTGTGGGCCAAAGGATCATGCAGGTTTTTCCCCTCTGTTTTCGATTAATAGTCTTTAACTAGAAATTGATACCCGCACGTTGCTACGGAATTAAAAATTATATGAAAGGTTATGTCTAAAAAATATAAAAGATTAATATTATTTATATTGACAACATTAAGAAGATTTTTACATAGAAAAAGATTGTGGTACTTACATATAAAAGATTGTGAATTACATGGAAAGAAGTATTAGGGAGTATTGTTTGATTTATATTGGTAAAAGATAACAAAAGTTGTTCATTGAAATATCCAAAGTTTCCTTGTATTCTTGATTGCCAAGAAAGCCGCCTAGTCAAAAGGAAAAAATAAAAAAATAAAAGGTGCAATGAAACAGATTTCAACAAATTCACATTGTAAAGGATGTAAACATAGCGATGAAATGACAACTCTATTGGTAGAATGAAAGTCAAATATAAGTAGAATGGACAATTTTATTTGATCCTAAAATTTCATATAATGGCACTGCCGACACATGAATATATGATTAATGGCCAACATATAAATATATGATGAATGGCATAATAAACATTTTTTTATTGAAATTAGCAATCACTGAAAAAGTGCGTCAACTTGCAACGTGGTAATTTTGCCGTTCATACCACACATTTGCATTTCTAATAACGAATGCAGTGTGGCATGTCCAGACAATAATTTTCTCACGACAGATAGTCCAGCAATGTAAATCTGCACTAATGTTTATGTATCAAATAAATTGAATAGGCAACAATAATTGAAAAAGGATGCCTGCACTGTAAACTACAAAAACTAATACATGCAAAAACAAAAAAAAACAAAAAAAGGTGAACAAAAGTCTTCAACTTTTGACAATTTCACACAACTTTAGGACTTTTGCATGCTCACACACACAGCCTTCGGGCTAGGAAGAAGGCTGTCACACTGTGCTTTCTGTCACACTTTTAGCTTTCCGTCACTTTTGACTGACATCTTTGGGCCACTTTTGAAAACATTGACATCTATCAGAAAAGTGGGAGAGAGAGAGCTGAGAGATGAGTGAGAGAATCGATGAACAAAAACCCCCAAAATCAAAGGTTATTTCTAGTGAAATTTTTTACAAAAACATAAGTACTGAGATTAAGGTAGCTTAAAAAAATCTCTCCTTCCGTGAGAGAGCTTCTCTCTTATGTGAGAGTTCTTCTCCCTTGGTGAGGGTTTACATCTCTGTTCTTCTTCTCGTTGCCATCGATCGTAGCTATTGGAGAGCTTGGGTGGGATCGGAGAGCTTAGAGATTGAAGTCGCCGTTGCTGGATCACAGAGAAGGGGGTTGAGAGTCTGCTTGTGGAGACGGAGGTGGACGGCTGCAATTGGCTACGCACCAATCCCATCCCATGCCGCTGAAGCTCCGCCTGAAAGTTGGGTTATGTAAATTTTGGGGCTTGAAAAAAAAACAAGAAAAAGGGACAAAATAGAAAGAGAAAAAGAAGAACGAAAGAAAGCAAAAATGGGGGATGGAATTGAGGGTTTGGGATAGGGAATTGAGAGCAACTCCAGCGTTGCAGTCCTCTTTCCAGTCAATGCATTATTCAATCCACCTAATAGTCCTGGTAATAGCATTTGCATCTCTTCCGTTACACTTCAATAGCCCTGATAATAGACAATAAAATATTAGTATTTTTTTTATTTATAAAATAATACAAAATAATTTTAATTGTAATATCGGATAAGATTTTTATCGTTGTGTCACGTGTTATTATTCGAAATATTATTAAATAATACAAAATAATTTTATTTGTAATTTCGGATAAGATTTTTAATCGTTGTCGTTACGCCACTTGTCATAAAATCTGAAAAGATAATTATTGGGGATGAATTTCCGAAATATTTTTTAATCGTACTCGTTATGCCACGTGTCATTATCTGAAAATACAATTATTGGTGATGGATTTCTGATAAGATTATTAACCAATTACGTCGCGTCATATGTCATAATCTGTTCACAATCTTTGAGGATAGATCTGATGCCATCATGTCATAATCTGTTCACAATCTTTGAGGATAGATTTCCATCAGATTTTTAACGAATGACAGCATGTCATGTGGCATTATGTACAACCTAATCCTTTCTGAATCTTCTATATAATCCACCATCCACCTCACAAATCTCACACCAATTTTCTCAAGATCTCTATCATTATTCATAGTTTCTGCTTCTTTCTTCACAAAAATCTGTATCATTATTCATAGTTTCTGCTTCTTTCTTACAATGTCTTCTTCTTCATCAAGGATGATGTGGGAATTCGATCAGGAAGATGAAGAATTGTTTAACCAATCAGAAGCAATGTTCAATCAACAGGGGCAAAAAATGAAAGGGAAGATGATGATTCACATGGACCTTAATTTTTCCCTTTACTTTTCAGCTCTTATTTTACTATTCCTGAATAATACCTATTTTTACCAACACGTGACAAAAAAAAAAACAACTTAATTCGAAATTATATCGACTTGCTATGTCAAAACTGTGTAAAATTAACAGGATAATTTTAAAACTGGAATTGTGACCTCGTGTAGTGTGCATGACCGCATAGGTCTGGTGGGACAGTGATTTTACGCAAAACACCCGTGGGAACCATGGATTAGCGTTATCGTGTCAATGTGTACTATTAAATTTTCATTATCGTTCACTGGGGCAAGAGGACATTAATTTTAATTTTTTTTTTATGTTGGGATCCAAATACCCATTCAGAGCAGTTCCAGCGTTGAAGCCCTCCCCCTGGCAATGCACTATTCAATCCACCTAATGAACAGTAACTGCCCTTAATGAACAGTAAATAGCCCTGACAATAGAATTTGCATCTCCACCGTTACACTTCAATAGCCCTGACAATAGGCAATAAAATATTAGTATTTTATTTATTTATAAAATAATACAAAATAATTTTAATTGTAATATCGGATAAGATTTTTAATCGTTCTCGTTGCGCCACGTGTCATTATCCGAAGTATTATTAAATAATACAAAATAATTTTATTTGTAATTTCGGATAAGATTTTTAATCGTTGTCGTTACGCCACTTGTCATAAAATCCGAAAACACAATTATTGGGGATGGATTTCCGATAAATTTTTTAATCGTATTCGTTATGCCACGTGTCATTATCTGAAAATACAATTATTGGTGATGGATTTCTGATAAGATTATTAACCAATGACGTCGCGTCACGTGTCATAATCTGTTCACAATCTTTGAGGATAGATTTACATCAGGTTTTTAACGAATGACGGCATGCCACGTGTCATAATCTGTTCACAATTTTTGAGGATAGATTTCCATCAGATTTGTAACGAATGACGGCATGCCATGTGGCATTATGTACAACCTAATCTTTTCTGAATCCTCTATATAATCCACCATCCATCCTCACAAATCTCACACCAATTTTCTCAAAATCTCTATCATTATTCATAGTTTCTGCTTTCTTATTTACAAAAATCTGTATCATTCATAGTTTCTGTTTCTTTCTTACAATGTCTTCTTCTTCTTCCTCAAGGATGATGTGGGAATTCAATCAGGAAGAGGAAGAATTGTTTAACGAATCAGAAGCAATGTTCAATCACCAGGGGGTAAGAAATGAGAGGGAAAAGGATGAGGAGCGTCAAAGGAGAGATGACGAAGTAAGAAAGGGCAGAGCCTCACATTCCCGTCGAGTCATCCAAGCTGCGGCTCAGATCTGCAAGCCCAGGCGTTCCGGAAACCTTGATAGAAGCATGCAACGACGACATATGGAACTCTTGGATGATTATTTTGTTCCTAATAGTGTATTCCCTGATACGTACTTTAGACGTCGTTTTAGAATGGAACGACATTTGTGCAACAAAATCATGATTGCTGTTTGCAACCATGATTCTTATTTTGTGCAAAAGAAAGATGCTTTTGGTGCTATGGGTCTACTGCCTGAGCAAAAAATTACTGCTGCCTTGCGGATACTTGCATATGGAGCATCTGCAGACCAAGTGGATGAGATAACGAGGATGGGGAAATCAACCATTCTTGAGTCCTTGATGAAGTTTTGCGGAGCAATCGAATCTATCTACATCGCTGAGTACCTCCGTAAACCTACACACATGGACTTGGAGCGGCTGTTGAAGAAGGCGGAGATACGTGGCTTTCCTGGGATGATTGGAAGCATTGATGGTATGCACTGGACGTGGAAAAATTGTCCAAGTGCATGGCAAGGCGCTTACGGGGACAGAAAAGGAGCAAAAAGTATCATTCTGGAGGCGGTGGCATCTTTTGATACATGGATTTGGCACGCCTTTTTCGGGGTCCCGGGAGCTCAAAATGACATTAACGTCCTTGCCCAATCCCCAGTGTTCAACGATGTCCTGCAAGGAAACGCACCAAAAGTTACTTATGAGGTCAACGGACGTTTGTATGACGGGCCATACTACCTAGCTGACGGCATTTACTCGGGATGGTCAACATTTGTCAAAACAGTGCCACGTCCGCGGAGTGCAAAGGAAAAACACTTTGCAAGCTGTCAAGAGGGGTGCAGGAAGTATGTGGAGCGTTGTTTCGGTATCCTCCAAGCTCGCTGGGCGATCGTCAGGGGCGCTGCCAGATTGTTTGATGTAGAGTCGCTTCGATCCATCATGATGACGTGCATCATTCTTCACAACATGATTGTGAAAGATGAGTACGATTATGAAGCTGTTGATGAATAAAAGCCAGACCCGATGAACAATTCAAGAACACGTATATATTGTGCTCATGACGCCACTGATGAGCCCATGCAGCATGAGCCATTACAAAGGGATGGACGTTACAATGAAAGGCTCATTCAACGATATACTGCATTTCAAATGCTAGACATGCACAATACCCGACAAATTAACTTGATAGAGCACCAGTAGGCATTGAAACAAGCTGAAGATAATTAAGTTCATTTAGTGTGTTTTTTTGAATTTGGTATGTTTATGTTATTTTATTTGGTGTGTTTTATTATTTGGTATGTTTATGTAATTTTTTTATGTTTATGTAATTCTTAGTATATATAATTCTTAGTATGTTTATGTTTATGTTTATGTAATTTTTTAATGTTTATGTTTATGTAATTCTTAGTATGTTTATGTTTATGTTTATATAATTTTTTTATGTTTATATTTATGTAATTCTTAGTATATGTAATTTTTTTATGTTTATGTTTATGTTTATGTAATTCTTAGTATAAATAACTTACCAAATTAATTTGAATAAATATTCAAGAAATTGGAAACAACATAAATAATACAAACAATAAATAATAAATTACAACCCAAAGTGATTGGAAAATTATGGGCTCCGAATACAAAAAGTACTCTATTCATCATCACTTAACCAATTTGTGGTGCTAGGATGATCTTCTCTTGCGGTGCTAGAACCACCTTGACTTGCTATCGTTTCTCTTGCACACCTCCTTCGCACCACGTCCGCTTTCTCTGACTTCCAAAAAAATTTAGAATTTGAAGACTTCCCTTCTAAAGACATGTTCATAATCTCACGATCTTGTTGAGCCCGTCTTTCTTCTCTAACATGTTCCCTTTCTTGCCTAAGTAGCTCTCTTTCTCTCTCATTAGCATAAAATTCTCTCTCAACAGCTGCTGCTTTTGCTACCTCTCTAGCCTTATCAGCCTCATCTTTCACCATTTTCCTCGCCAAAGTCAATTTACCTTGGCGAGTAAGTTCTTCCATGAACTTTGCATAATCATTCTTGGAAGCACCCCCTTTTCTCTTTGAAGCCTTCTTACCTTGAGGCCTAATTGGATAACGGGTCGAACCCGACGCTTGTTCAAGGAGGGGCGTTTCGGGCACTTCTTCTGCATCATCTTCATGAACATCATCGGGTGTAGAGTGTAGAGGGGTGCTGTTCATGTGCACTTCTGGATCGACTGGCATAACTCTAAATTTAGGACAATCTTTGACAATATTCCAACATTCCCACCGGTTGAATGATTTATTTTTGCTTTTGGTTTTGGTAGCGTACCAAGCTTGTGCTTGAAGTTCCTACACAATAAAAATAAGTAACAAATAAATAATTATAATGAAAATAAGTAACAAATAAATAATACAAACAACATTATTATAATGTAACAAATAAGTAACAATAACATAATTATAATGTAACAAACAAATAAATAATACAAACAACATAATTATAATGTAACAAATAAGTAACAATATATAATAAATTTTGTATGTAACAAATAAATAATACAAACAATAAATAATAAATTATGTAGATAACAAATAAATAATACAAACAAATAATTATAATGTAAATTTGGGAATCAAATAAATAATATATTGTTACCTGATCTGAGTAATTTTCCCCACTTCGAATATTACTACTAGCTTGTGCCAAGGCGTCTCTCCAAGTACTAAACGATTAGCTAAGTAATTTCCAACGACTGACATCGATTCTTTGGTTCTTTTCCCACCAATTTTCTCAAGATAATTGGTATGAATAAGACTCCACATTTCTCGCAACTGCATCTCATTACCCGTAAGCGAACTATGAGTAACTTCAACCCAGCTAGTACACAACGCAACATCTTCAATAAGCGACCAATTCGTACCTGCACCAGTGGTCATTTTGTTGAAAAAAAATGGATTCAAACTTTGAGACAAAGAAAGGAATGTGATTGAAAGTAGTTGAGAAAATATGAAATTGTTGTGTAAGGTAGATGATAATGAGAAGGTATTTATAGAAAAGTAAAAACAATTTTTTTTACAATTTTTTTTCAGATTTTTCAGATATTTTTTTGAATTTTTTTGAATTTTTTTAAATTTTTATTCAATTAATTAATCTCTGCCGTTGGATGCAAAAAATTTTGAATTCCAACACTCCAGATTGTGCCACGTGTCACAACGGTAACTTTTCAGATTTTTAAAACTATTTTTTCATTTATTTTTTAATTTATAAAGCATTTTAATATCCACCGTTGATCTCAGATCGAACGGTGGATATTAAATCTGACTTAATTTTTTTTTTTACCGTTGAGATCGAACGGTCCAAGTTAAAGAGCCATTAAGATCTAACGCACCGTGGGTGTGACAGCCCTTCCCGAATTAACATTTTCATATGTGTGAAGTGTGTTTAATTATCCTAAATCTTTATTAAAGTTGGACGGTTTGTTTGATTGTGTGGAATGATTAAAGACAGGGCACTGTGCATACACGGGTTGCACGTTTCTTCTCCTTTTCCTTTTCCTTCCCGTGATTTCCTCAAACCTGTTTTCATTCTTCCTCTCTCCCCGTCAAGCTCTCTCTCTCTCCCTCACTCTCAAACACACGGCAACAACACCAATTCTTCAAAACTTCACGGATCGACGGAAATAAAATCACCATCTTCTTCGTTTCGACGATACGAGTCCAACCATACCAATTTCAGGTAAGAACTATAACGTTTTCACGTCGAAAATACGAACTCCGGTTTAGGTACTATTCATCAAATTTTTATTGGTTGATTTTTAGGACTTTTCAAGCTTATAGGAAGCTTCTTGAGGTCCTAAGGAGGCTTGGAGTAGTTCGTTGGAAGTGTTTGGACGTAAGAACACGGAGAACGACAAGTTCAAAGTTTGGCCGGAGCTTTCGAGGCTTTTTCCGGCGAATCCACGGCGAGTTAGGGGTCGAGGCAGGTATGGATGTGTTCGTCTCGTCAATACCTTCATTTTGATATAAAGTACGTCGAAAATGGTTAAGAAATGAAGAAGTTATGACACTTTGAAGTTTACCCAGAAATTCCGGCAAAACACCCACCTCCGGCGAAACCAGTCCGGCGATGCGAGGAAGAAGACGCGCGCGTGGGCAGCGCGTGTACAGGGCGCGTGGGGGCGCGTGAGAGCTCCAAATCGAGTTCTGAAAATTGTCACGCGTTCGTGACGTCGTGTAGATCACCGCGGTATATTCACACACCCAAATTGAGCAACATATGAGAAAGTTATTGACGAATGTTTGGTGTATGTGCGTTAAATAACGTCGATTTGGTTACTTTTTGTATAGGTGAAAAATTATACAGAAGAAGAATGTAACCAATCTAGGGGAGGCTCAGGGACCTACGAGACATCGATGTGATCTGTGAGTGGGCAGTTTTGGTTTCCATATACATATATACTTGACGTATTTCCCAGAAAACGTATTTTAAAAGAAATACGAATTAAATATCCTGTCATATATGCATCATATTTTAATATGTCCATTACCATAATTATGCATACTATTGCATGGTGCTGAGGAGGCCCAGGTAAGCTACATTTGATATACATTTGATATACCTTTGATATACGTATGAAATACCTTTGAAATACATTTGATATACGTATGAAATACATTTGATATACGTATGAAATACCTTTGAAATACATTTGATATACGTATGAAATACCTTTGAAATACATTTGATATACGTACGAAATACATTTGATATACGTATGAAATACGTTTGGAATACGATTGAAATACTATGGAAATACAAATGAAATATGATTGAGATGCGATTGTGACATGATCGAAATATGTTTGTGATATGATTGAGATATAATTGAGATACGATTGAGATATTATGCTGAATTATACGATTGTGATATGATTGAAATATGATTAAGATATAATTGAGATGCGATTGTGACATGATCGAGATATGTTTGTGTTATGATTGAGATATAATTAAGATACGATTGAGATATTATGCTGATAACGATCATGAGATATGATTGAGATATGAAGAATTATATGATTGAGATGTGATTGAAAGCTCATTTACTTGCACATGTATATAAGTGCTCCCGCCCAAAGATAGGGGCATAGCCTTCACGTGTATGTTCACCTCCCGCACCGCATGCTCGCCTTGGATCCAAGTTAGGTGCACAGCCTGTCGTATAGACCACTTATGTGGGTTCGACTTGTAGGTGACCCGCGATTTATCGCACAGCTTCACGTGATTGTAGCACTAGAGCATATTATGTTATATACAGTGATGAGTTGCAGACCACGCGAGGTGGTACTGAATGTGTGCAAGATATACATGATGACTGAGTTGATTATGATGAGTTGATTATGAGCTATATCTGCAGTCGATGACTGAGTTGATTATGATGAGTTGATTATGAGCTATATATGCAGTCGATGACTGAGTTGATTATGATGAGTTAATTATGAGTTATATATGCAGCCGAGGGCTGAGTTGATTAGAATGAAAGAGTATGAGCTATGTTTATAGCCGAATGTTGAATTGATTATATGTTATTCCATCATATTCACATAGAGATGATGAGCATTCTGTTATGATACTTGGCATGACATACATTCATATTGTCTAGCATAATTTCAGATATATTACGTATATGAGTATATACTTTATTTCTGGGAAACTATACTTGTTTTACGGCGAGGGGTTAGTATATTCAAAGAGAAAAGAAGGTTCTGAATAAGATTTGTTTTACTGACCCACTCAATTTTGGTTTTGCGCCCCCCCAGGTTCAAGAAGTGCAAAGGTGTGTGGTGACTACGAGGAAATTCAACGGTGTTCTGACAGAATGGGAACCAAATGAGGACTCACCTTCGGGTGGTTCATCTTAGAAGTTGTATATTTTAAAGCTTCCGAACTGTGTAAATGGTTACGTCACTCTCACGTGACAGCCAGCATGCCCTCCTTCGGGACGGGGTGTGTCAGTGGGAAGCCACGTGGCTTCCCAACAGTAACTGACGGATTCTTTTTTTTTTTTCTGATTTTTGTGTCGATGACGCGCCCTCACGCGCGGGTGGGGTGCACGCGCCTGACACAAAAAAAAAATTAAATATTGCGCTGACGTCACGCCCACCTCGGGCTCTCGGGCTGGCAATCCCCTACGGGCCCGTAGCTCGGGCCTCCCCCTTCCATCGGGCTACCCCACGCTGGAGGCCTCCCACCGGCCCTCGGGCCCTTGTTTTGGACCCTGTCCCCCGAGCAATACCCAACGGTGGGAATGCTCTTAGACTACACGATGGGTGCACCCATCATTTCAATCTGATGCCATCATTACCCAACTCTCTTTCTCATACACGACATCATCTCTCTCTCTCTACCCACTCACTCAACCCCTTATAAAAATATAAGTGTGCTAACTATACATCTTATTTTATTTCTCATACATCCTTGATAATTTATGTTCGTTGATTTTCTTCAATGCATCTGATCCGATGGTTAAAAATTAAAAAGGTATGTAAAAAGTAAAATAAGATGTGTGAATATCACATTCCTAAAAATATTCATCATTATTCTCACTCTTTCTCTTCCACGTTAACCCACATCATTTACACCATTATCTCAGATTCATCATTTCATCCCATTAGCCCTTCACTCATCCTCTCACATTAATTCTCACGCCCAGAAACGACAAAATTAGTTCACCGGAGCAGCCTTCCTAAAAATCTTATTTACTCTTCCGATCATGCTCTAGTTAGTAGCCATCCTAGGTGACACTAATTGCCACTAGAATAAGAGTGTCTTGTATTCAGAAATTATCAATCAGTATTCAAGCAGTATTGCTTTATATTGAAAGTACAATGCGGTTTACGAGTATCATATCTTATTGCGAAGACATCGGTTTATAATTCTATTGAGGCAAACATTACTAGAATACCAATGTTAAATGACAGCAAGATCGACATTCAGACAAATCTAGACAAATAAGGCAAACAGAATCACAATCTTGAAAACATAAGAGCAAGCCGTGCAAGAGAATTTAGCTGACATAATTTATGTCCATTGTTTGTACCATGTTTGACCAATCCTGAAACTACTAAGCACCGATCAACAACATACCGTCAAAGACCCACACGAATTTTCCTCCAACCAGGAGGCTAATCACAACATGACACATATCGATATCAGAAGCCAATCACAGCGCGACACGTGTCGATATCATAGGCCAATCACAACACGACACGTGTCAATGTCAGAACAAAGCTAGAAACTCTCTTCTATAAAAGGGGATCATTCTCCTACAATAATCCCTAATGTCATTTGTACTAAACTATTCACTAGAACTCATTGAAAGAGAGCTTGAACCTATGTATTTGTGTAAACCCTTCACAACAAATGAGAACTCCTCTATTCCGTGGACGTAGCCAATCTGGGTGAACCACGTACATCTTGTGTTATTTGCCTCCCTGTCTTTATTCATTTACATACTTATCCATATTAATGACCAGAGCAACCTAGCGAAGGTCACAAACTTGACACTTTTTGTTGTACCAAAGTCCTCGTAGATTTTGTGCATCAACATTTGGCGCCGTCTGTGGGAATCGCACTTATTCCTACTCTCTCCAGCTTTGTCAAGCTGGTTTCCACCATTTGCACACTTTCTTTCGACCAGGCACTCCTGTCCAACATGGGGAGTGAAGGAAGCCACAGAACGCAGAACGACACCCCCCTCGCACTTAGTGCAAAGCAACGAAAGAATGAACGAAAGAGGTTTGCTCTTCAGGCTAAAGTCAATGAGCTAGAGGCTCTGAACAACAAGATAGCGATAAAGAATGAGATCATCCAGGAGCAGTATGAGAAGGTCTTCGGAATGCTCCATGAAGCTAGGCATACTCAAACACACGAACTCATCGTTCCAGGGAAGTCAACCATCATCTGGGTGCCCCCCAACACGGGGGATCGCGTGCCTTCAACATGGATATCCCTGATGGGGAGCGAGTTACTTATCAAGGTGTTGATCAACATGAGACCTCTCTCGACCCAGCTGCTTTGACCGGAAGCATGAGAAGTAGAGGAATGCACCTTCTTGCAGAAGGAGTAGAATGATCAAAAGTCGTTTATCGTGACTGTCGAGACTTCCTGAGGCAACGTCGAGAGAACCCCATCCATATAAGCTCGAAGGTCAATGATCCAAGGGTTTCTGAAAGGTTTGGTCCTCTTCCATGCCCCAAGCCAATTGCCAATCTAGGGAATGAGCGACATGTCCTAGAGGAATATGAAGGTACGGGGGACTTGGGGGCGTTTCGACAGGCTCACTCAGGAAGTCAGTACGGTGAGTCCAAAAAAAAATCCCATGCCCTTGACCAAGCTTTCCTACTTCCAAGAGGAGATGGAGACTTACGGAATAAGGATCCGGCAGTACCTGACTCCACTCAGGATCCCCTTTTCCTACAACTCATTGAGGAAGTAAACAAGTTGAAGACCGAACGTCAAGCTGAAATACCTGACTGGAACCAACCTAGGCCTGGCCCTCTTACAAGGAGGATCCTCGTCACCTCCTCTAAGCAAAGACAAAGCAGAAGCTTGTCTTACAACTCTACATTGGAAGGGAAAACCCGATTGAACACGTTAACCTCTTTGAGTCCACCATGGCATACTGGATGCACACTGATGAAGAACAATGTCTTCTCTTCCCCTCTACCCTCTCTGGCGGAGCTCTGAATTGGTATTGCCGTCTTCCACCTGAGACAGTAGACTCATTTGAGGAACTGAGGAAACTGTTTGTCTTTCAACACATCTTCCAGACAGATCGCTTGCATTCCGCAGATGACTTGTACATTATTCGCCAGAAGCCGGACAAGTCACTACGAAAGTATGCAGGCTGTTTCAGCCATGAGTATTCTCGCTGCGCTGAGGTAGATGACGAAACCGCCCTCAAAGCCTTCACGGCAAATCTATGTGATTGTTTCTTTAAGTACATGATCAATGCCAACACTTAGAAGACTTACTCTGGGGTGATGGCACATGCTTACAACCACGCCTCGGCCGAAGCAAGGACATACCAAAGGACCCTCCATATGGTTAACCCCTATCAACAAGTGAGAAGTGGAAGTCAAGTTCTACCAAATGAGAAGATCTTAGCCATTCAGACACCTATTGCATCATCTCCTGCCTCATTTAGCTACTCGCTAACTCACCAGACGTATTTGTCTTTTGGTAAGAGGAAGAATTTTTACTCTCAACAAGCCTATTACAACAAGAGGGATGAAAGTTCGTATCAAGACAACTAGGGGTGAACGTACCGTTGACTATTATGACTATGGGGCCAAGCCTTACTTTTTCAAAGTGGAGGACTTGGTACTGAAGGAAATACTATTATAATAAGGCATACACATTACAAATGTTTTGACTCTCAACCACTTGAGATCTTTTGTCACACAAGTCATTCGACAAATATTTAAAGAAGAGGGAATTCAGATAACTTCTTCTGAGTCTTTTGCATTCCTAGCACTAGAACACTTAGTCTACGCTGACCTACCCGTATACTCCAACTCAGAGTTTCAACATGCGTACTTTGACACAAAGTATATGATACTAAGTGTTACAACCAACATGGTTCACATATCGAAAGCATGTATCCCTTCATGCATAGCAAAACATTCATAAGCATCACTCATGTCAATCAACATAAACATCATATATTCCAACACATACATACATAAGCCAACTGTGCTTCGAAAGGGTTCAACATACTTTGTGTCATTTGACACTTGCTACAATGTGCCTTGACACCTTGCCCTTATTCTCACCAACCAAGTGATGAAATGTGAAGAAAGAACTCATCTTCATGCCACCAACTAGGTGATGAAATGTACAACCTGTACTCTCCTTCATGCCACCAACCAAGTGATAAAATGTACAATCTGTACTCTAATATCATCCGGCAACTTGCCACTCATGCCACCAACCAGATGAAGAAGAAACTCATTTTCATGCCACCAAACAGGTGATGAAATGTACAACTTGTACTCTCCTTCATGCCACCAACCAGGTGATGAAATGTACAACCCGTACTCTAATATCATTTGACAACTTGTCACTCATGCCACCAACCAAGTAAAGAATGAACTCATCTTTGTGCCACCAACCAGGTGATGAAATGTACAACCCGTACTCTAACATCATTTGGCAACTTGCCATTCATGCCACCAACGAAGTGAAGAAGGAACTCATCTTCGTGCCACTAACCAGGTGATGAAATGTACAACCCGTACTCTAACATCATTTGGCAACTTGCCATTCATGCCACCAACCAGGTGAAGAAGGAACTCATCTTCGTGCCACCAACCAGGTGATGAAATGTGATGAAAGGTGATAAAAGAACTTACATTCGTACCACTAACCAAGTGATGAAAGCAACTCACCATTCATTCCACCAATCAGAAGACAAGTAGTACAACTTGTACATGCGACTCCTAGCATTCACAAATAATAAAAAACCCTCAAGCTTTACGACTCAACTAGGGGAGCACTTATGCCTAACAAGAGTTATAGTCACCAACAAAGTCTTATTACAAGCCAACAACGGCTTCAGTGCATGGTATACGAAGATCAAGCTCTTTAGCCCTCTTACATTTGCTTCAGACATTTCTCCTTTGTAACAATGCAAACACTACAACTCGTAGAAAGTTTCACACACTCTTGATCAAGACTGTTCGAAGCAGATTCAATTTATATGGTTCATCCAAACCTTCGACTACTACAAGGTGTGGCTTGCCTCACAATCTCTTACTCAACTGTTTTCCACAAAATTTGTATATTTTGTCACTCCCACATGTTCAAATTTCTAATTTTTCCAAAAAAAAAAAAAAATTGGGAAATTCAACAACTTTAACAAATGTCAAAAGTCTCACACACTCTTGATCAAGATAGTATGAAGCAAAATGAATTTATGGTGCCAACAAAAACTTCAACAAGTGAATGGCAACAACAATTCTCAAAAGCTTCACACACTCTTGATCAAGATAGTGTGAAGCAAAATCAATTTATGGTGCCAACAAAAGCTTCAACAAGTGAAGGGCAACAACAATTCTCAAAAAGCTTAACACGCTCTTGATCAAGATAGTGTGAAGCAAAACCAACTTATGGTGCCAACAAAAACTTCAACAAGTGAAGGGCAACAACAAATGTCAAAAGCCTCACACACTCTTGATGAAGATAGTGTGAAGCAAAATGAATTTATGGTGCCAATAAAAGCTTCAACAAGTGAAGGGCAACTACAATTCTTAAAAGTTTCACACACTCTTGATCAAGATAGTGTGAAGCAAAATCAATTTATGGTGCCCAACAAAGCTTCAACACCAAAGTTTCACCTACAAATGTTCAACTCTCAACTACAAAGCTTCAACATTAAACAAAGCTTCATCAATGGAGAGCAACTACAATTCTCAAAAGCTTCACACACTCTTGATCAAGATAGTGTGAAGCAAAATCAATTTATGATGCCCAACAAAGCTTCAACACAAAAGCCTCACCTACAAAGTTTCAACATCAAATAAAGCTTCATCAATAGAGAGCAACTACAATTCTCAAAAGCTTCACACACTCTTGATCAAGATAGTGTGAAGCAAAATCAATTTATGGTGCCCAACAAAACTTCAACACCAAAGTTTCACCTACAAGGTTCAACTTTCAACTACAAAGATTCAACATCAAACAAAACTTCATTAATGGAGAGCAACTACAATTCTCAAAAGCTTCACACACTCTTGATCAAGATATTGTGAAGTAAAATCAAGTTATGGTGCCCAACAAAGCTTCAATACAAAAGCTTCAACACAAAAACTTCACCTACGAAGCTTCAACACAAATGATACATTGGAGAATACCATATTCAAAGGAATGTAATGGTTGGTTCATTTAATCAAACATGGGAACTCTATGTGGTGCATGAATACATTGAGTTCCAAGGGTAATGCATTGGATGGTGCATGAGTGGTTCAACTTCCCTTGATAGTGGAAAAGTTAATTCTTGGACTCACTAGGATTTTCCATCCATGCATATGAATAGATGATAGGAGCATATTTAGGCGACTTACTTAGCTTGTTTTCGTGCATTTATATTGTTAATTCCTAGTTGTTTTAGTAGTTTAAGCCATTTTCGTGTGTTTTTAGGTTCATATGGCTAAGGAAGCAAAAAGATGCATTTTGGAGCATTTTGGAGCAAAATTAGACTTGGAATGGATAGCTTATGTTTGGAGCAAAAGGAATAGACGAAATTAAAGACTCCAAGTTTCAGCAATATCAAGGGCTCCTACCTATTCTAGGTCACAAAACTTGTAACCTTAAGCAATGCCGTGTGTTTCCTTGTGTCTCCCTTCCTTGCCATACAAGGAAGGGCTTTGTTCCCTATTTTAAACACTTAAACACCTTACTTTCTCATACCTATTTCAGCCATAGCCCACATGCACTCTTAATCATTCATCCATTTTCTCCCATTTCTATATCACACAACCATTGCCGTGCACATTCACCCCTGATTCCAGCCATCCCACTTCATCATTTCAGCCACCATGACATTATTCCTTCATCATTGCACCACATTCCAGCCTTGCCGTGCATAACCCACCACATAAATCATCACATGCACCCAAACAAGCCTTTGCCGTGCATAACCTTGGCAATTCCAGCTTTCCACCAAGCAACCTAGCTGTCATTCCACATGCATTCCCCTTGCATTTCCAGCCATTCCATTTCATTATTGCAGCCACCATTCACTCTTTAATCCACATGCATTCATCATCATTCACTTTAGTTTTAATTCACATGCAAACACATGCATTTCCAGCACCAAACTTCCCTTCATTGCCGTGCAAAACAGCACCAATTTTCAGCTTTCCACCAACCAACTTAGCTGTCATTCCACATGCATTCCCTTCTTAATCATTGCAGCCACATTCTCTCACATTCTCACCCATTCTCTCCCTATAAAACCATGCAATCCCATCACACAATTCATTCATTCCACACCTCCATTCATACACAACACAACAACAAACAACAACAAACAACAAGCTCGCCGTGCCTCCCCATTTCATTTCCAGCATTCTCCCCATCCCTCCAAAACAATACCCAACCATTCCCCAATCCATTCCACATACACAATACACACCAACAACATCCCTTAGACCTTGTGCCACAACAAAGAGGAAGAGAAGAGTGCCTAAACGTTCATACAATTCAAGTTTGAGTTGTTGGAATTTTTAGGTGTTTCTTTTCCTCGATTTCAATGGTTAAATTTACTTATCTTTGTTTTGTACGTATGAGGAACTAAACCCCCCATTAGCTAGGGGGTGATTCGAAACCATGTTTATGCTTGCAATATGAATTGATTACCTTTGGTTGGAATTTCATGAGTTGTGGATTCAATTTGTTTAATTGTTTGATTGATAACCTATTTATGTATGTTTATTGAGAGTGCACGCTTAATTTTCATGCATGAATATGACGCTAGAATATAAGTGAGTTTCACCTAATAGTTATGAACTTATATTCACAAGTAGTGGAGGTTTCTTATAAACAATCGCGTTAAGTAAATTCTTGGCATAAGTTTCATGCAATTCATAGTAACGAATGCCTCGTCAACACTTATAGTTTTCAAAGAACTTAATGATTCTTGCTTGTATCTCTATTATGCAATTCATGTAGGGAACTTGTGGGGAATGCTTTGGGTTGTCGTATGTAATCATCCAATTCAATAACTTAAGGAAAACTTGACGGTTAATTTAAGCGGACCTAATTAACCCGAGGTGTTGAGTTTCATAATTCATCGAAAGACAAACCGAAAATCATCTTGTATGCAAGTGTAACATGTGTGGAGAAGAACCTTCTAGCTAGCATTCATCCATATTTTCATCACATTCATATTTACATTTTGCCCTTAATTACAATCTGTGCATTTGAGTTTAATTTCGTCCAAATCCAATCCCCCTTTACTTTGTTGAGTCATAGTAGTTAGAAATCAATTTAGTTTGTGTTTTTAGAATATGGTTTAGTTTGGTGTCTTATATTGTGTTTTTACGTTTTTGAGTCAAATCCAAGTGATTTTGCAATCCCTCCTAATCCCCGGCCTAGAACGATCTCTACTTACATACTTACTACAAATGATAAAAAGAGGGTTAATTTGTGTGCGTATAATTCTCGCATCAATAGAGGTGGCGTTTCACCATTGTAGATCATCCAAAAGACTAGGAGTGAGAGTTCTAAGAGTTGTTCCACTCCAAGGTTGAGAGTGAGCGTGTTCCACCATAAATTTGAGTCAGATTAACAGTGTAAGAGTGTTATATTTTCTTGTATTCATCAACTAGGTACTTTATTAGATTTTAAATAGAAATATGTGCTCCATCTAACTAGATGTTGGTTGATATGTGGAATTGATAGCATGTATGCGTATAATTATGTTTAATGTGTGATGATCATATTGCAGCACGTAGTTGTGGTTTATGAATGATCCTACTTGGTATATCCGCGATGGGGGACCATATGTATTCAGGGATGATCATGCTTGGTATATCTGCGATGGGTGATCACTGCCTGCATGATGAGTTTATGCCTATGGTCCTGCTTGGTATACTCGCAATGGGGGACCATACGCATTCTAGAGGTGATGATTAGTTGTACATGGTACATTTTTAGGCGACCATATTTGGTTTGGTTCCGTTAAGTAGTCCGAAACTCGAGGTTGTTGAATTTAGTGAAGTGGCCTAAAATCTCATTGTTTGAAGAAGTAGGCTTGGCCTAACTGTGTCACTCTAGCCTTTGTTTTATATATATATATTTGTGACAATGGTTTCGAGAATGTTGTGAATTGGGTTAGAAAAGATGTTGGACGTCTGAGTGACTCCTTCGGGATTTTCTACGATTCGATTATGATTTCATAAGGTATGAATTTAGAAGATATGAGAATGATTGTTATTACTTTGATCAAATTAATTAATTAATACGGCTAGAGAATGGTTTTGTGTTTCGTCGGCTCTTAAATATGATGTGTGTTGTGAATTGCGATATCATGATGAGACATAATGATTTATATGTTGGATGAGAGAGAAATCATGTTTTCATGGGGATGGTTATGTAGTCTGAGTCCAGGAATTACATGTTGTTAGGTTATATTGAATGATTGAGAAATACTATACTTTTCTGCTTGAACTTAGTGGATTAAACGTCTGATTTTGTGATAGTGAACTACGAACGACTTGATCCCTATTAAGAATACGTAAGCAGTCTAACGAAGAGGTTAGATGCAGCCAAAAGGTAAATGAAAAATTTCTTTGCAATTTGATTCTCGGATTGTGATCTGCCATATTCCTAAGACGGGTTATGTGAGATATACGAGTATTTGGATGATGTCACATGTCGGTCCTGGACGTATGTCGGGATCGGGGCATGACATTATTTCTATCAAAAATCACTCAAATCCCAAATCATTTGACTGTTAATTTAAATAGTAGTCATGTTAGTAACTCTTTGAAAAATTGTATTCGTATTCATCTAGGGTGAGCTTATTACAACAAACTATCTCGAACTGAATTAATTTCAAAAACTAAGCTAGATTAATTTAGTATAGACTAAATTAGACTAATTTAATAAAGCTTTTAATACAATATTAAAGTAGAAATTACAAAAATTTCTCCTTTCCATTTTCTTCCTTTTACTTTTACTTTTTCTTTTTCTTTTGCCTTTTTGTTTGCCTTTTTCTTTTCTTTTTCTTTTTTATTTTCTTTTTATTTTTTATAGAACTCTATTATTTTCCATTATTTTCCTTTTACTTTTTTATTTTCTTTTGCTTTTTCGTTTGCCTTTTCGTTTTCTTTTTATTTTCTCTAGAACTCTATTTTCCATTTTTTCCTATACTTTTTCTTTTTACTTTTACTTTTTATTTTTCTTTTGCCTTTTCTTTTTCTTTTTATTTTTTTCTAGAACTCTCAATTATTTTTCCTCCATATGTTTCTCCCAAGTTGCATTGCTCTTTTTCTCTCTCGGTTGCACACACGCGATTGAAATTATCATCACAAAAAATCAAGACTTAACATTGCTATTACAAGAATTGCAAATCTTTACAGGCATCCTAGTATTTTTGTGCAGAATTTGTAGTCGGATAATTAAATAATAAAGTTTCATATCGCAAAACAATGAAAAAAACTGTTAAATTAATTGAATAGGTATAAAAGGAATTCAAGTACAAATTGTATGACACATTGATGGAAAAGAAATAGCACGTGTGGAATGGATCCAAGAAAGTAGAGTTCCTCTACAAATCATTCGGGTCAAACTGATCATTGTTCCTCCAAAATTCCCCATTCCCCCAAGAAACCCCAATTCCTTCCTCTCAATCCCCTCTCTGATCCTACGATTAATTCCAATTCCGTCATCTTGAAGCTGGAACAAGCTTCCTCTCTCTTCCCCTTGCCTCTTTTGCCGTCCAACTCCCTAGGTGGTAAGCAGATTATGATTGGTAATCACATTCTGAGTGGTAACGTAAATCTAAGATTTTAGGTCATGGAGGGTTGCGGTCATTGAAAAAACCTGCTTGAGACGAATTTGGGGAAGACAAGTAGGCATCCACATATAGTCTTAACTAATACCATGTTTTCAGTCGGGATTAGCTAGCAAGGAACGAAGTGAAGCAAGTATGAGCTAGCGTCATTTAAGTTATATTTTGCTGCGCCAAACATGCGACTACACTAGTTGTTAGTATAGCCCAATCTAGTTCAATAAAAACTAGTTTGTCAAGCAAACAAATTTTTATTTTCTTTACTATAATTGGATGTCTTAACGGTATTGAATTTGTCTTATTTTTTTGCAATAATAATCTATAATCTTAATGTCTAAAATACAAATAATTTAAGTCGATGAACAAAATTCCGGAATAAGCACCACAACTTGTCCCTCAAATAAAATTATGTGAAGATCCCTTAACTTCAAAGGAAGGAAAGAGACAAAGAAGTATATTTGCCTATTTATCCAGCTCTCCATCTCCTCCCTCTTTCTTTCTTTCTTCCTCTGCAAATCTTACATCTTGTAAATTGGGGAATTAGGCGTGGCCTGAAGGATCAAGCAGGTTTTTTCCTCTGTTTTCGATTAATAGTTTATTTGCTTTTATGAAAAGCCATCGTGTTTCATTTTACCTTGGGCGAGCGGATCTGCGCACTTCGATCCAATTATGTACATAGAAAAGCACTACTCTTTTTTTATTGACTGAAATGAAATGAAGAAATGAAGGGTGATCTGACTTGAATTAATCATTAATTTTGCAGTAAGCGGTTATGGATACAAGTACATCCCTTGAAGCCTCACCTCCATCTTCACCGTCCTCCTCCTCCTCCACCACCTCCTCCTCCTCACCCTACAATGTGTTCTTGAGCTTTGGCGAAGACACGCGCAAAACCTTCACGGACCACCTCTACTGGACAATGAAAGACGCCGGAATTGACTTCTTTATGGAGGAGAACGAGTCAATAAGAAGAGGTGAAAATATATCAGACAAAGTGAAGCAAATAATCGAAGAGTCTAAGGTTTCGGTCATCGTCTTCTCAAGCATGTATGCGGATTCCATCTGGTGTCTTGAGGAGCTGGTGCAGATCATGGAGTGCAGAAGAACACTGAAGCAAATGGTTCTGCCAATATTCTACGATCTTAGTCCGTCAGATGTATTAGGTAGTTTTTTACTAGCATTTCAGAAGCATATAGAGCGCTTCCATGAAGATACAGATATACAAGAAAAGCTACGGCGGTGGACAGATGCTCTTACCGTATCTGCAGGTTTGGCCGTCTGGACAGATGCTCTTACTGCAGTTGCAGGTTTGACAGTCTGGACAGATGCTCTTACTGCAGCCGCAGGTTTGCCAGCCCGGGTTTTCAGAACGACTAATGGGTAAGCACGTACTTTTCTCTGTTGTTTGTTCATTATTTCTTTAAATCGTCATTAACAGTCATGTTTAGATTTGAGTTCTCTATCATTTATTTTTTATTTCTTTTTCAATCCAATTCTTCTCCCGAAATTCTCCTTCTAGATTTCATCATTTTCTCTAAATTTAATGTCAAAGTTGAATTGCTAGAGTTCAAGGCTTCTGAAGATGTATGAGCTTGTTTTCTAATTGTTTCTCCTAGATGTGCTCGTTCAAATGGGGGCGGTGGTACTCATGATTTAGGCTTCGTTTGACAGCTTGAACTGTACTGATTATTTCAGTTGAATATGATAATTAGTTATCAGATAATATTGACTAAATTTGTCCGGCATTTGGTGCTCTAACAGATTAAAATGTTGACTATTTAATACAATGTTTGATATTGTGCAGATTATCAGGCTGTAATTATTTTTTATGCAAAATTAATTTTAAAAAGATAATTGTTGAGAAGATAAGTTATAAATCTAATTTTAGATAAAAATTTGGGTGCCTCAACTTTGACTAATCTCACCCAAAATAAAAACTTTATCATTATACTTCCAGATTTGCCCAGACCTTTGCTTCTCACACAGAAAAGCCAAAAATTCTCCATCTTCCTGGTGGGTAATCTCATGAGGCTGATGGTTTTTTCAGTAGTTGACAATAAATGTTTGAGATGAACTTTGAATGTTCTTTTACCAGCTAAAAATTTTGTATTAAGCCACAGAAAGTAGAGAATTTGTGAAAGGAGGTAAAAACTTAAAAGTCAAATACTAATTTATTCCCCACGTCTTTGTGTTGTGTGTATATATAAATAAATAAATAAATAAACTTGTTAAAAAGTTCTAATGGCTTAAATAAGAAACACAATTTTACATGACTTATTTTGACTGAAAAAACTTAGTGAGATGATTAATTAATAATTTTAGAAAATTAATATGAAAAATCACTTAAATTTTTTTTAAAAAAATTTTCAAATGACAAATTTAAAAAAAAAAAAAGTTTGGGTTTAGAGCAACTCCAAATGACATGTTAAAAAGTCCACATCAACAATAAGTGTAAAAAATAAAAATGACATCATTAAGTGTAAAAAATGATAACACTAGTATTTTCCAACTGAAATTTTGATTGATGTGGGATGGCAGCAAAGATAGCTGCTGTCAAATTTAACAACAACTTCGTATAATTTTTAATTAATTATTAAATGTTTTTCATCACCAATATAATGTTTAAATATTTTTTTATACCTTTTGGTTCATTATCTTTCATTATCAATGCAAAAAAAATAAATATGAATTTTTATTTTATATTTAAAATTTGACATATCAGGTGGAGTGATATCAAAGTATCATAGAACTATCAATTTAAATTTTATGTTCAAAATTTGACGTTCCGTTTTGAAGATGATCTTATATGTCATTTCAAAAACTTTAAAATACTTTTTAAAATTTATTTAATCTTTGCAGTTGCTAATAAATCTTATGTACTTTTGCTTCATTTTCAAATATAACAACCAGGTATGAAGGAATGTTTATCAGGGTAATTATTGACGAGATCGCTAAACTACTCCAAAGCCCGACTCCAATTGAAATAGCATTTACGGACAGCGTTAAGTCTCCCCTTTCTACACCGCCGGGCAGGTTAGATTCTCCCGAGCTCGCATTATCTCTCATGTCCAGCGCTAAGTCTCCCCTTTCTACGCTGTCGGGCAAGTTAGATTCTCCCGAGCTCGCATTATCTCTTATGTCCAGCGCTAAGTCTCCCATTTCTACGCCGCCGGGCAAGTTAGATTCTCCCAAGCTCGCATTATCTCCTATGTCCAGCACTAAGTCTCCCCTTTCTACTACGCCCAGGTCCCGGAGCTCGCAGTACCGGGGCGTCACGTTTTATCGAAGGACAGGGAGATGGGAATCCCATATTTGGTTAGTGTTTGGTTACAATGATACTGATGTATTATTGCTCTGTTTGGATACTCTGATTGTGTACTGAATTTGAGTCCTCTCGCTGTCTTTTTTTTTTGTGTAGGGATTACGGGAAACAAGTGTACTTGGGTAAGAAAAATGAATCAAAATCCACCATTTAATTGCTATTATTATTATTTTTTAATTTCTGGCAGATTATTTTTAATTTTTGAATATTTTTTAGGAGCATTTGACACTGCCCATGCTGCTGCTAGGTAAGAACTAAGAAACTCAGAAGTGTCAACCGTAAAACTTTCAATGTAAAACTTGGTTTCCAAGCAGTTAAATTTTTGCGTAATTTTGTGGTTGTGGTAAAATGGATCTTAGGGCGTATGATCGAGCTGCGATCAAGTTCCGCGGAATTGAGGCTGATATTAATTTCAGTGTCAGTGATTATGAGGATGATATTAAGCAGGTCAGTTTTCCGAGTGCATTGTGCATGTAGGAAAGGGAATCCCTAGAGCCAACTGAGCAAAACATTTGTACCCTTGAAATTTGATCCAACGGTTAAAAATAAGGGAGCCCATTAAAAGTTATTATAACTTTAGCTATTGGATCAAATTTTAAGGACGTATATTTTTTGCTCAGTTGGCTCAGGTGGAAGCAATCTAGAGATGATCCCTTTTCGTGTATGTTATGTGAAGACTTTTACTGGTTTTGTTTTGTTTCTTTCGATTTGGGATTGATTTTTATTGCAATGCAGATGAGTAATCTTACAAAGGAAGAGTTTGTGCATATCATTCGTCGTCAGAGTATTAGACCTCTGAGAGGAATGAAGAACACAAGTAATAGCAACTGTGAAGCTAAGATAAGCATCGAAGAGAGAGAGAGAGAAAGCGGGAATGAGAGTAATATTGATCATGAGAGTGGTATTGATCAGCAGCGTGTTATTGATCGGAACAGTGAAAGGTTACGCCAAGGGACAAAGAAACATTTACTTTCTATATTGTACCCTGGATAGGTAAAGTAGTACCATTGTCAATTGTAATCTTTTCAGAGCCTTCAAATGGCATAACCTCTGATAACCCAGTCATATAGCTGTCATATGATGAGATGCCCCAGAGTCAACAATCCAAGAGTTTGCAGGTAATTTTTAGAGTTAGTCAGAAAAACTGGATTTCCGGCAGGTCAAGGCGATTTTCAATGTCTTCCCAACCGAATTGGGCTTCATCCCAGGTATGAAAGTTGTTCCCCTTGTTTTCTACAAGTCTGTAAAATTTGGTAATTTTTCGAGTTTGTCGGAAAATTAGGTTTCCGTTCGTCGCAAATCGCCAGCTACGACAGCACGTGGCCAGTGGGTTGATGCTGCCTTTTTACGCAGATTTTGATATTCTGAATTTGTTTTTGGGTATCCATTTGATGTGCTTCAATTGCTAAATATGGTATTGAATATTCCTCCACTTGAATATTTTAGGAAATGGATTAAAAATGAAAGGTGAACTACAAATGGCTTGATCCTTATTGAGGGTACGTAGGTAGTCTACTAAGAAGTTAGATGTAACCATAAAATAACTGAAATTAATCATTTATTGAAAATTTGTCTAAGAAAAGGAATTGGGTGATTAGTTTAAAAATAAATCTTAGGGTTTAATTTCTTTGGGTCTACCATAGTAATTATCTTCCGAATTAAGAAATTGGGTCGTTACATATATTCCCTTGAATCCACCGTGAAAAAGGGTGATTTACTATCTTTTCTAGGGATGATTTAGAAAATCAATTTCCCTAATGAGCAAGCCTGGCAATGTGTGCTTGTAGGTACAAAGTCCTTACTTCAGGTAAGGAGATGCGTAGTGGCATCATTGTTCAACCTAAGTTTCCCAAAAGGTCATTTCAAAGCAAGTAAACTAGTTGAATCACCCGGCCCCAAGCCGACCATATGTGTGTTGTTATGTTCCTTCCTAGTGCTAAAATATGTTTAGTATAATGGCACAAGTAAGGGTGTCGAATCCACAGGGACTAATTGGACCTATACAACCACTTGTTCTGCAAGAACCCTATTAGATAATAAAGCTAATCAATTTAGACAGATTTGTTGGTGTAACTTGGAAGCACAAGAAAATGAAGTAAACACAAGAAAATGAATCAACAAATAATAAAATGGGGTAACACCAATGGAGATGAAACTAGGGATTCGATTTCACCATTGCTAAACCAAGTCCATGTTTGTTAAGTCAGTTTATACTCAACCATCTACCTATTTCTTGAGTTTGTTTCACTTAGATATGATCAACCATATGATGTGTGGATTTGATCAAATGTTCCTAATCATGAACCTAATTGTGATGTGCAACTTTGGTTCCTAATCAAGAATGTGTCACACACAAGAAACTTTCATAAAACCAAAGGAAACACTCGGCAGGTTGTTTGCAAAACATTCCCTTCATTCATTCACATATCCACCAAGAATATGCATGATGTGTGCTTTAATCTTGGCTAAACAACCTGTGGTTAATTCAAATGGTGATCAAACATTAAAATCAACACACAAAGTCACAATTAAATTAGGGAATGAAACAAGAAATAGATGGGTCAACTGAGCATTCTGAATTAACTACATGGCAATCTTGCAAGGCTACATCGAATCCCTAGAAAGAGATTAGTTACACTTCATGTTTACAGAATGTTTGACATAAAAATATACAACATGAGTGAACATAGAATTAAGGAGAAGGAACCCTTGAAGCAAGACTGATGTCGAAATCCCTTTAGGGTGGCCTTCGGCGTTGGCTCTCCAAGTGTGTTGTAAATGAAGGTGGAGAGGCTAGGGTTGAATGGTTTCTGCAAATGGGAGAGAAAATGGACAGAGGTGGAGCAGCTAGGGTGTGGGAATAATGGAATGAAGCCAAGAAGAAGTTGTTGAAATGCTTAATTCGCTTGGTTTAAATAGGGGCTGGAAAGATGCATAAAAGGTAAGTGTTGATGGTGATATAAAAGGCTAGAATATGATTTAAAGGTATTTCTGAGAATGGCATTTGTTTTGAACTTTGTTTCCTTATTTTCCACCTCCAAATCAGGTTTTCACTACTTTAAAATATGGCTGAGAGGATGACAAACAAGGTAAGTGTGTAAGGTGAGTTAAATGGCTCAAATCTGATGTAAATGGTATTTCCACATATGGCATGTGTTTTGAGCGTTTTTTTCTTGTTTTCACAATTTGCAAATCAGGTTTACACCTTCTTGCCTTGTGTGGAACCACCAAATATGACTCCAGCGTTTTTGCCTTGTTTAGAACCACCCAATATGGTCGAATTGCACCACTTTCCTTCCACATCTTTTCCTGAAATTCCAGCAGCCAAATTAGTCCTAGATTCCTCATTTGGACTCCAAATTAACTCCCCAGAATCCTCTCCACGTTTGGAATAATGCTCAGCTACCAAAAGGAGTGTTTTTACTTCATTTGCCTTCCAATTGATCCTATTACACACTTGGCTGCACACTAACACCAAATAATGTAAAATGCAACCAGTTTAATTCAAAAACATCACAAAGAAGCCAAATATGGAAGATATAAATGCATGCAATATGTGAGTTATCAAATACCCCCAAACCTGGTTTTTGCTAGTCCTCGAGCAAACCTAAAACTAAAAACACACAAAACACTAACATCTAACTAAACCACTTTCGCTGGCCAAACGATTGCACTTAGCATGTGCAACAAGCCTTTGAACCCCTAGGTGTCCCTAGTTGGAGAAGTTGTGTCTCCTGAGGGCTTACAGTGATGACACCCACAAACATCTACAAAATCTGCAAACAATTTGGTTAATACATGCTTTAAACAAACTAATAAGAACCAATGAAAACTTTGTCATACATTCAAACTCAAAAGTTTGCCACTTCAAAGAATCGTATCAACTGTAAAGTATAAAGATATTTCTCCATGTCTTACAACTTCAAGGTCACCATACCCAAATGCTTAAGATAGAATTCGCCTCAACTCTACTCCTCACAGATTCCACTCAAGTTTTCACTCAGATCCTAAGGTTTAGTCTCTCCACAAACATATATGAGTGAAATTATGTAAAGGGAATCAAAATTCTCACATATGAAATCTGAAATAAAAGCACAATTTCTGAGTAGATCTCATGAAAGGAATCGAATGCTAAGAATATAGATAACACACACACTTACCATCACCCATGAATACATCCTCAATGATCAGCTAGGTCTTTCTCAAGATTGTAATGTAAAGCTTAGGTTATGGGTTACGAAAGAAGTGATATGAAATACTAGAGCTTGGGGCATACCAAAGTGTCCCTGTTGTGTATTCCTGGCATTGATAGATGGTGGTGAAGGATTTCCCTGAAATGCATAGTTTCCTCTGCGTAAACACTCAAGAGCTGAGTGCCCCATCACTCAACTAGAAATCCAGTTGTATGAGCATTATTATTATTTCTCTGATAGCAGTTTGCAGCTGTATGCCCTCTCTTATTGCAAATTTGACACTCAATGACAACATTAGTTCTTGTATATGTGTTTCCAGACTAGCTAGAGTTACCATTTTGCTTGAAATTCTTGCCCTTATATCCACCATTATTTATGTAATTGTTCTGCCTTTTTGAACCATTAAAATTTCTAGGACCATACTGAACTCTGTTCATATTAGACTGCTGAGAATTAGACCCTGATGATGAAAAACCTCTCATGTTACCAGCAAAACCATATCCGAATGGCGGTGGATAAAATGGAACTGGTTGTTGAGGCATTGGATAAAATTGAGGTAGTACAAGATATTCTGGTTGCTGTGGATTTAAGTATGGAACTTGAGTAATGACACCTGTTATGGTAGCTGGAATATGACTATGATTTTGAGGATTTGAAGTAGAACCATAAATAGAAGAACTTGAAGTCCCAGAGTTAGAACTAGAACCATAACCATTCATATACAATGTGAACAGATTCTGAGACAAAAGATTAGTATCCCCTTCAATCTCTTTTTCAACACCAAGCAACTGAGCACGAAATTCTTTCAGTGTGTTGGAGGACTCCTTAGCTAAAATGAATGTTTGAATGATAGCATACTCCTTGGGTAAACCAGCCAATCTAGCAATAATGGCATCATTATCTGAAATGAATTCTCATGCAGCATTAAGCCGATCTCTAATGTTTTTCAATCTGAACAAGAACTTATCAATTGACTCTGTTCCTTTTTGAATTGTATGTAACTCAATTTTCATGTGATTCACCCTTGACTTAGACACAGATGCAAACCTATCTCCCATATTAGTCTAAGCATCAACAGCATTCTTACAGCCAAGAACACATTCCATGGCTTCATCATATAGAGTAGCTAGAAGAAGACCAAGTAAAGTCATATTAGTAGATTCCCAGTCTATAAATGCTTGTGTAACCTCCTTAGTCACACCTAAATCCATATGAATGGCAAATTTAGGTGGACAGACATCTCTGCCATCGAAATGACCAAAGAGATTGTAACCCTTAAGCACTTACATGAATTGAAAATACCGTTTTGCAAAATTGTCATCCTTCAACTTAATGGTAAGCATAACAAGAAGACTATCAACTTTTGATGTAGTCATGATTTACAACAGAACAATTAATCCACACTGCTTTCTGCACAAATTAATTCTTCATTCCAACAAGAGATCGACACTCTTTGAGATTTAATAGCAAGAAAGAAAGACTGATTCTTTCTGATCAAGAAAGACTGAACAAGAAAGAATGTCACTTGCTTGAAATCGCACAATTTCTACCAAGAAAAACTGATACTTTCTAGAGCACACAATATTCAACAATCTTATGAACCTCAATAGTTATCTAATGCAAACACTTCATCCAGTAAGAGAAAACAACATGCCCAAACTTCGTCACGAATGTAATCATCATCAAACACACCATACTTCACCAAGAAATCAATCAATCATAAACCTATCACAGAGTTTCACCATAATTTCAACGAAAGAAACAGATTCGATATCACCTGAGAAAAGCACACCTCAGTAAAGCAGAACGCAACAGACACTTCGTTTGACGGAGATGCAGACCCATATGACTTCACGAATGCAGCGGAAGAATCTTCAAGATCGATCACGGCAGCAAGCCAAATGCCAACTAGTATACCATATTAAACCTCTGAGAATACTGAAGAACACAGGTAATAGCAATTGTGAAGCTGAGAGAAGAATCGAAGAGAGAGAGAGAGAGAGAGAAAAAGAGAGAGAATGATACTGATTTCCTTCAATTGTAATGTGTTTACAAGGAATACTTTCTCTAAAGTATTACACTCTAGATTATATAGTTTTCCAACCTTTTACATTATTACAAAAGCACCCTTTAACTATCTGTTCTTCTCAATACAATTCCAACTAACTCAACAACTCTATATTTGACTAGTGTCAGCCATTACAGAGTACTGAATTTCTGCATAGAAAAACTAATGAAAAGTCCAAAAAAAACTTTAATTTTAATGAAAAATAACAAATAAGGTGTAAGTGAATAGTATCAAAAAAAGGTAAAAATTTGGTTTTTCATTAAAAGTAAATAATATCAGGAATATTTTGTTAAAACTCCGTATTTCAAGTTGGTACAGTAAGAGGATGGAGTACTTCATGCGTGAGGCAAGTTATATTACACAAATTCGTGTGGAATACATAGTTGTATACGGAGTTTTTTGTAAACGAAGCTAAAAGTACAACTTTCTTTGTGTACTTTCTATTTTTAAATGTGATTTAAGTCCTTTGATGAAAGTGAAGGTCTGAAATTGCTGAAAATATACTTAGCTACTTCTATATAATTTGATTTAATATTAATTAATTTTATATCTACTTTTAATGTCACATCCCGATTCGGGGGGATCACTTTCCGGGTTCGCTCTGCCATCGTAGCACGATATTATCCGTTTTGGACCCCGACTACGCCCTCACGACTCACACGAGAACTTCCCGATGGGTCACCCATCATGCGAGTGCTCTCGCGCGCTACTCACTTAACTTCGGAGTTTCTATGGAACCCGAAGCCAATGAGCTCCCAAAAGGCCTCGTGCTAGGTAGGGATGAGAATATACATTTAATGATCACTCCCCTAGGCGATGTAGAATGTCACAATCCACCCCCCTTAGGAGCCCGACGTCCTCGTCGGCACACACGCGACCAGGGTTAGACTCAGATACCAAATTGTCACATCCCGGCCCGGGGCGAATCACTTCTCGGCTCCGCTCTACCACCGTAGCACGATATTGTCCACTTCGGGCCCCGACCACACCCTCATGGTTTTGTTTCTGGGAACTCACACGAGAACTTCCCTATGGGTCACCTATCCTGGGAGTGCTCTCGCGTGCTACTCGTTTAACTTCGGAGTTCCCATGAAACCCGAAGCCAGTGAGCTCCCAAAAGGTCTCATGCTAAGTAGGGATGAGAATATACATTTAAAGATCACTCCCCTGGACGATGTGGGATGTCACACTTAAACCTTTTAAGGGTATATAATATGCTTGAATTGCTTAATTTGTTAGTTCAAAGTTCCAAATCAATTCATTTGCAGCAAGCAACCAGAAAAGTCACAGAAAACGAAAGGAGAAAGTATTGGTTGATGATGTAATTCAAGGCCCTGTTTCACTGTTATTCCTAATTCCTAATTCCAAATTATGAAACTAATACAAATTATATACATCAGTGTGAAATTAATTAATTGCAAACAATTCATTAATTCATGCCCAATGACATAGGCATATCCCATGTTTGTTGATGAATGCAAATTTCAAACAACGAAAATTCAGAGTAATAAGCAAAAAGAACTTACAATGAGAAGCACAAAGAGAAAGACAACGATTGATATCTGATACATCTCACAATTTGAAAAATCAGACAAAAAAATTTTCATTCATTTACGGAGGATAAAATATAATGTGGATTCAGTTGTTTTTATTTATTTTTGAATAATTTTAGAAATGAGTGTGTTAAATTTTGATTACGGTTTCAAACCTGCAATGGAACGTGGGTTTCTTTGGTAGTTCGTAACAATACATTTATGATTGACAAATTTTCAGAATTAATATATTATTTTGGTACGTGAAACGTAACCAATCAAAGGTTAATTTATTATTCTAATATATCATATATATATATATATATATATATATATGCAAATAATCTAAACCTAAAAGAATAAATTTTTATTGTGGAATTGGAAACCCTGTAGTCTTAACACATGCTTGCTTTCTTTCTGGCTTCTTAGTCACTGTTGAACTATGGAATTGGATTCCTCAGACGCAGCTGAATGCCGACGGGAATGAGATTTGTCGCCGCCGTCAAAATGTCTTGCTGGGCTTCTTTTGCCACCTCAATTGCATCTCTGGGTTTATGGAACTCCTTGGTCTAGGGGCAGATTCGAGCATGCAAACCTCGAATGTTGTTGTTGGGACTTTCCTGAGTCGAGTAGATGAGGTTGCAGGGCCGGCCGCAACCGGAAAACTTATGAAATCCGCCTTGGGTTCGACGGGTGCGGATTAAGATTGATGGAAGGTATGGTTGTGTTGGTTTGGAGAAGGAGATGAAATTGATGATTTTTGGGTTTGTCGTTCAAACGGTGAGTCGCTACGCGGCATCGAGAGAGGGAAGAGGGATTTGGATCCTCTCAGCATCCTCTTGACCAACCATCGTAGACCGTTGGATGAAAATTCAACGGTTATAATTATTATAATTTTAAGGAAATCTTCTGTTTATAATCGTTGGATAAAAATTTAACGGTCCACGATAATTGGTCAGGAAGATCCTCTCCATTGCCTCAGGAGAGGATCCAAATCCAGGGAAGAGGGAAGAAGAAAACAAAAATGTACATAAATTTTCTCAGACAGTGGTAGAAACGTAATTGAGCAAACTTAGTTGGGACAAAATAGGAAGAACACTATGCTTACGAACAGTGAATTAGTTATACTTGGGGTTTAGTTGCCTATTTAAAATAAGTAAATAATGTGGAAAAGGGAGAAAAAGAAGACAAAAATGCAACTAATTAGTAACACAGTAATACGCAGAATCGACTCAAAATAGATGGAAAGTTAAATAAATAATTACCTTGTCTGTTTTTTGCAAAAATTAACTTGACCCTTATTAATTTGATTTGAATTATCAAATGTAATGACATTGACACTTGTTTGGATTGTGTTTATATTATTGGAAAACGCATTGTCAAGAATTTTTTGTCTTTTGTTCTAATATTCAAAGCCTGGTTTATTACAAACTTTTATGTCACTAAGAACCAACAAAATGGCCTTCTTGTATTATTTGATTGCGTTTGCTAGTTCTACACCCTCTTAACATGGTATAAAAAAGTTCAAACTCCAAACAACAGATAATTCACTGAGAATCCTTAAAAAAAAAAAAAAAAATCAATTATTAATACTTAACAATAAAGAAACTAAAATGAAGCAAAACACATAACAGTCACATTTGAAACTAAAACCGAATGCAGAAAACCAATATCAATAATGAGTCAAAGAACCTCAAATTACTATCTTTTACAATTGAAACTATATTATAGAATGTTAATTTTTAGCTAATTTTTTATGACAGAAAATAAAATAATTTGAAGCTAAATTAATTAAGTGTTAAATGTTTAGCCCTCAAATATTTTTAGGCATACCATATCAACAGTCATTACTTAAAGTAGTATAGTTGTTTAAAACAAATACTTTGGCTTATCACTTGCAGTCATGTTTCCAATTGCTCCATTTCTTGTGATTTATTAATTTTTCTTCTCTAATCAAGGGAAATTACAAAATCATATTGAAACCCCCAGTTGAAGCACATTAATAATCTAACTAATGAATGTGATTCGAGAAACAAACGTTGTACCGATCTGATCTCGCCCCTGCATTGCTCGTTCCAACACAACACTTTGTACACAAAATTCCCCCCCAAAAAAAAAATCAATAGGTAACTTGCTAAATAGATTAATGTAGGTAGATGTGAATTTGAATGTCTTAAAGCTCAAAAATTGTAAAATTTTATAGAAAAGTTTTGGTCAGACCTTATTTCAAAAATATTGTTATGTTCTCCTTCAGGCTGCGGAACAACTCCTTCACCAAAACTGATTTACATAACCTGTTTCAAGTCTAATCATTATAAGTCAATTTGGAGATTTAATAAAAAATCTCAGAAATTAAATGAATAATTCAGATAAAAAAAATTATATCAAAAGAACCCATAACTTTAAAAGAAAAATTGTCCTAAATCCTGCAAATTTAAACAAAGAATTCTTAAAAAAAGGTAAATCGATCTGATAAAGACTTAATTTCATAAATATGAAACCGTATGCATGCCATTCCTAATACTAGTGTTGGTATTACCTTAGTCTAGAGAAGGGATTCCAATTACACTATTCAAATAAACAGTGTTTGGGTTCGAATTTTAGTTTAATTACGGCCATGCCATTGCTTTAATGAGTGGGCTTTGTGGAAGGTTTGGGTTCGGGCTGGGGTTTTTGTTTTTGGATTTGGGCGATGGGCTTTGTGGGTTTGGGCTGTGGCTGGTTTCGGTACGGGGTGAGGTGGATGCGGTGACTCACCCACGAAGGCTAACCACCGGCAGCCTGCAGAATGACAGAGAGAAGAGGAAAGATGGAAGAGTCGTGGGTGAGAGAAGAGAAGAGAGGGAAGAGTCGTGCGTTGCAAAAGGGATGGGAAGAAAGACGGGAGGAGAGAGGGAGGGGTAGGATGAGCGAAGCAAGGGTAGGGGTGCCCGAAAGTTTGGTTCTGTTTTGGTCGACAACGGGTGCGCAGAGAGACGGCGAGGCAGGGAGGGAGGGCTAGGGGTAGGGCTGCTTTCAGAATTTTGGTTCCAGCTGGAGGCCATTTCCGCAAGAATTGATGGGGATGGAATGATTGTGTGCAGTTTGTGGGGTTGGCCGGTCAGGAAGGAGTTACTGAGGAAGGTATGGGAGAGTTTGATTTCTCTGTTTCCTCCCTTGATTCAACAGGTAATGCACTGTTTTCAGTTGGTGTGTCCTCTGACTCAAATTTAAAAATGATTCAACAGCTATCTGCGTAAGTAACATTCTAGAGCAGTACAGATACCCGTTAAACGTTCGATTATTTTTTAGCTTTTGTTGTGTGGTTCATGCGATTAGTGTTTCGTTCTGACATTCAAAGTGTCTCTAACAGTGGGGTGCTGCGGGCCAGAAGGGGAGAAATTGGCAATGGAGGTATGCTTATTCAACTGTAACATTTATCCTTGTGGTCATAGATCGTCAGCTCAGCTCAGAGTAGCGGCCGTTGTCTTACCCTATTCATCTAATAGTCATGCTTAATTCATTTCCTTTCTTTGCAGTAACTGGAAAGGAGAGAATGTGAATATGATTCAAAGACTCTCGTCGACTTTTATAAGGTAAGAGTGGCTTGAATATTAGTCCACTTTCACGCCTGGACTAATCGGTTTTCTTTACATTTGGGATTTTTTGTTATTGTTTTGTACTGCTTGCCATAATATCTATTTTCTTTGTGCACAGGAAGGGGAGTTCTCTGAGACTGAGCCTTCCTTGACAGGAGTTATTGTGTAGTCATTTTGTTGTAGATCCCTCATTTCCTGCACCCACAGTTCTAAAAATCCCCACCTAGCGGGGCCTAGGTACTAGGCGGCTGGTCACCATCTCGATTAATGTTTAGGTGTTTGAAAATTAAGAAAGGAGGCGCCCGCCTAGACCGCTTAAGCACTCGCTTAGCTCGCCCAGACCCGCCTAGATTGTGACTCACTTAGACAAAAAATAGATAACTTTCATTTTATATTTTATTTTTTATAATGAATTATTAGGGACTTGTTGTATACTTAAATAAACACACATTATATGCTTGTTTCCCATGTTTTCATTATGTTCTAATACTTCGTAATATATATATATATATATATATATATATATATCATTCTACTTTGTACTTTATGATGAAATTATATATAATTTAAGTATAGACAGACATTTATATACATGAAATATAATAGATTTACTTAAATTCGTCTAATCCGCCTAAGTGTTAGGCCCTAGCATGCCGCCCGACTAATGCCTAGCGTCTTTTAGAACCTTACCAGCACCTCATTAAATTTATCCTACGTAAAATTTAGAAATGCTGTGTTGTGCCAAGTATCCCGCACCTAACTTGTTCATGATATTGCAGTTTCATGTCCACTCCAGACAAAGAATCGAACAAGTATTACCTCGGTCCTGCTCCATTGGAGGACATGGCAAGGTAATGCAGATCGCAATTTGCTTCTGGTTTTAGCGGTGTTGATGATGGTTGTCATTACTTTTGCAATGAAGTTTTATCTCTCAACAGCTTCCACTGATCATTAAGTATTTCTCTTTCAGGCAAATTGCAACAGCTTTTGGGCCCTGCGGAAACAATAGAGACTATCTCTTTCTGTTGGAGAAGGCTATGTTCGATATAGGTGAGCAAACTCGTTACCCACATTCCTGTTTACGAATCAAAGTTATCTGTGCAAGGTCCATGACCGGATGTTTCTTAGTTCTTTATTAAATTCGTGTAGATGTTAATACTGAGTAGAGAATTTCTGACATGGTCAGGCCATGAAGAGGACTATGTGATAGAGCTAGCAAATGAGGTGAGGAAGGTTCTTGGGATAGCCGGAAAAGGATTTCCAAAGGAGAAGAAGTTGGCCGGGCCAACCCACCTCCCGCTCAAGTCCAACATCCCGGCCCTCCAACTGCACCCGCTGCCAGAAGCCATCGCCATGGACTCGTAACATTTGAACACAGATGAAGATGCAGATTGCTAACCCCATATAGCCATCTCCCTCGTTTCAGATTAATATCCTTTCGGCTTTTTTCAGTCCCCTCGTTTTGGTCAAGCTTATTTTTCAGAGGAATTTGATGATGCCGTAGAAGAGATTAGTTGTGAGGAAAAACTAACTGCTGTTCTTCTCTCTTTCACTTTTAACATTTTGATACAATGTGGGATGCAATTCATTAACATTTATTAACAAGGGTTCGTTAATCGTGATATATGAACTCATTCGGAAAGAGCAATTCATTAACATAAGGGTTCTGAACCTCAGCAGATGCAAAGGTAATCTTTTCAATCTAATAATTTATGAACAAACAAATTGTTCGAGTTTCAGAATGCTGTCACTGCGTCTCAGCACTCTCACCGATTGGAGGACGTACTTGCACTTTGTTTTGTGATTCGAAACAATGTGGAGTTGGACCCTACTTTGCTAGTTCAATCTTCATATGCAAGTGCAACACCAAACCTCCGCCACGCAAAGTAATGCTCACAACACAACATTCAAGTCAGAAGATCAACTGATTCCGAATTTGTACTTCTGATCGGTTACGCTTGAAGAACAATTAACGGATACCAGTACAGCACTTGGAGCCTTCTCTTCATCCTCACCATCTCCCCCCTCCTCAAAGATCGCATCAGATTCCATGCAGCTTTTGTGGTTTTGAACTACAATGCAATTATATTCCCCGGCAACAGTTCCTTCTGCATTGCTTTCAATACTGAGATCAAACCTTATTCTTTTGTGAGATCGATTCTCATCGTATGAGTCATCACCAGGTCTTGCTGCCTCATGATTTCTGCCTTCCTTGTATTCACTTGAATATGACCTGGACTCACAGTCAAGCGTATATTCATTGATTTCCTCCGTAGGCTGGACACCCCTTAACCATGAAGGTCCAGGAAGAAAAAGGCCACCATTTCCGCTCGCACTCCATCCCTATACCATGCGCAGCAAGATTTGTAAGAGTAATTAATACATGCATGCATGCATAAATAAGAGAGAGAGAGAGAGAGAGAGAGGACCCGTTGGATTGCTTCCAGAAAAGCATCATTGAGATTGGTGCACCCTTCCATATGAATCCTTGTCATGGAGGTTAACGACTTATCCAGGCCTGGAATTTCAGTGAGTTTGGGGGAGTAATTCAGATGCAATTCTCTCAAACTCGACATCTCCGAAAAATCTGGCATTCTTTCCAATGTAACGCACTGATTCGCTTCCAGGATTTCCAACCTTGTCGGTAAATTCGGAATTGCCTGAAGCTTTGTGCAATTACCCAACTGTAAAGTTTGAAGCTTGGAAAGGCCAGTGACGATAGGTAGTGCAGTAAAATCATTGCCTCTTAGATCTAAAACTTCTAAAGAAGATATAGACCCGAGATCCTCAGGAATTGCATCATTTGTTAAATTGGAGTTCGCAAGAGAGAGATATTTAAGGCACTTCAGTTGTACTATGGAAGGGTGAACCTCGGACAAACTCTTGCAGTCTCTGAGTATCAATCTCTCGAGATTGGGGAGTTTTGAAAAGTCTGGTGATCTTTTTAGGCGACAGCAATAACCTAGATTAAGAAACTTCAATTTCTCAAGCCGCTGTGACACAAAAACGAAAACAAAATTAAAATCCAAACAGAAGAGAGAAAGCATGATGTCAGTACTTACAAAACCTGGAAGAAAGAATCAATAGCTTGGTTAAAATTATGCAGTACCACGTCGGAGTCCGTCCAAACTTGCATTTGGCTATGACTCAGGTCGACATCAACTAGGTTTGGTAGATTAAAATCTTCTGGCATGACCTCTAGAGGAAACTCAGGCCAACACAGCCATGTTAGCTTTTTGGAAAGATATGTGCAGTTTCCCGTGAACTTCACACCTTTCAGCATGAGCAACCTCAGTCTCCGCATCTCTCTAAGTGCTTCTGTACTGAAGCTAGGCTTGTCAGATTCATGCAAATCTAAAGTGAGTCCTTCAACGTCCTCCGTTCCCTGTTAGAAAAGAAAAAAAAAAAAAAAAAAAAAAAAAGGTAAGAAAGGGACAGCGAAAAGACGATTTATACACGAAGCAAAGCCATGAATTGGATCCATCAAGTAAGAAGTAAATATGAAAAGGGTTATTTGTATGTGGGATATGCATACACTTATCTTTCATTGCATACATTCTTATACTACAATTTGATTGCAAATGTACTTACAGATATGTTACTCAATACGTCTTTTACATCGTCCTGGTCCCACAATCTACAACGTTTTCCAGTGATGGTAGGAGATTTTGCACGTACAATTTCTCTGCCCATATCTCGAAGCAAATCATGCATTATAAGGTTGTTTCCTTCATCAACAGTTACAAGGCACCGATCATGGAGTTCTCCAATTCCTATATCTGGGTCGAAGTCACAGCCATCTAATATTGTCATGACATAGTCCTTGTTCATTCCAATAAAGAAACAAGATATGTCGAGGAATATAGCCTTCACGTCATCGTCAATTAGCCCATCGTAGCTCATTTTAAGCTTTTCATAAATCTTCCCATGAGGCTTTCTTTTCAATTTGCGCAGTGCACTTCTCCATTCTCTTTTGGTTTTTGAACTTAGATAAGAACCTAAAACTTCAAGCGCTAGTGGCAACCCTCCACAGTAATCAACAACCTTATTTGCGAGTTCGAGATATTCATCATCGTTAGGATGACTCTTCCTGAAGGCACGCCAACTAAGAAGCTGAAGAGCTTCTTCATTATTCATTGTTTGTGCCAAACACGTCTTATCGACTCTAATGAACTTTAGCAATTGTTCATCTCTTGTTGTTACAATAATTCTACTCCCTCGACCAAACGACTCGTGTTTTATAGCCAACTCTTCTAGTTGATCCACAGATTCTATGTCATCAATTATGACAAGTACCTTTATGCCGCCAAGTCTTTTTTGTATCTCCTTGGTTCCTTGATCCACACTACTTACCTCTATGTTGGCCGGTTTCAAGATATCACAAAGAAGTTGGTTTTGCAGTTTAACCATACTCTCTTCCCTCACTTTTGAAAGGAAACTTTTACCTTCAAAGCTTTGATGAACTCTGTTGAACATGGCTTTTGCAACCGTTGTCTTCCCCGTTCCAACCATGCCCAAAATTCCAACAATGCGGACATCATCTGATCCTCCAACATCTAAATCATTGATGATTTCTTGCACTCTATAATCTATTCCAATTTCTTTGGCAGCCACGTTTAAGTATGTGTTGTTCAGTTTTCTAGTGATGTCGTTGACAATTTTCCTTATAAACTTACCTTCGTACCTGTTAACAAAAATTTCCAAAGTAAAAAGAAGTAAGAATCATAAACTGCAGGATTAAACTCAACTAATAACTTTGTCATGATAACAACAAAACAATGGCACATTATATTGATCCATGTGATTAGCTCAATTCGACCAAACTGATAGATCAAGCGTTTAGAAATACTCTCTCTCTCTCTCTCTCTCTCTCTCTCTCTCTCTCTCTCTCTCTCTCTCTCTCTCTCTCTCTCTCACACACACACACACACACACACACACGCACATCAGGTTTCTAGTCTTTGCATTAGCAGCATTACAATGTGTAAACTGATCAAGGTTCGCATTAGCAGCATTACAATGTGTAAACTGATCAAGGTTCTAAGCCCTATCATTTTATAGTTTATTGACATTTTGTAGTAGAGGCTTAAGAAAAGCCAACACTTGAAGTTGGCAATTAAAGGTTGCTAAACCAAAACTAATACATCAACATCGTAACTAGCATGATGGCGAACACGGGCTATAATCCAGGTACTTTTTTCGTGAAAAGTTTGAATATAATCCGCATATCAATATATATCTTAAAGTGTAATTCACCCAAATTAAGCCTAACTCATGTTAATTTGTATGTTTACTCAATTTATTAAAACAATCCCTTCATGACTCTAGTTTTTAATCTTAAGTCTCTATGGCTTATTGATTCTCCATATTATCTCTTGAATTTCCGTCGAAAATTCTTTTTAGCAACCAACAAGTCACCCTATAACAATTTGCTAGCCCACCCTGGTAAAAATTTCTGGTTCCACACTTGTAATACATCATCCTGTAAAATACATGCTATGTATGTAAAAACAGTAAGTTAAAAAGTA
>NW_025999605.1:0-52024 GCF_019419815.1 Pyrus x bretschneideri | reverse complement strand
CACACCCCAACCGAGATCAGGGCATGCTGGTCGTCACATGGAGGTGACGTAGCCATATGCACAGTGCGGAAGATAAAGGAAATAATATAAAAGTACGAAGAATTTAAAACTAGCATATGTAATGTGATAAAATAAGTGCTAGCGTAAGTGAGACGCTGAATTCAGAGCCTAAAGACTACAGCAGTCCAAAGAAAAGATACAACAATAGTGCACCCGAAGGTGACCCTACATCGGTGCGTGTCTGTCAGAAATGCCGGGATGTCCTCTGGGAAAACCACCGAACCCGCTAAGCTACTAGAACCTGGAGGGGCGCAAAACAAAAGCGTGAGTGGGCAAAAACAAATTCTTTGAAAACCATTTCATAAAATACATTCTAACCCCTCGCCGTAAAACCTGTATACTTCCCAGAAAATAAACATATATACGTAGATATAAATATGCCAAATATGCTCAAGGGTATGCTAATCATGCTCAAAGGTATGCCATGTCAAAGCCTCATAATGATATGCAAGTGCTCAGGTATAAACCGTGTCAATAACTTATCACTAGCAGCCGGAGTCACCTAAAGTGACCTGTACGGCTGAATCTAGAGCTCAAATCTCAATCTCAACAACTAAACCTGCCCACGAGTCGGAACCACCTATAGTGGTCTGTACGACACACCTGGGTGTAATACATATAAACGCTCTAGTGCTACGATCATGTGAAGGTTGTGCGAATAATCGCGGGTCACCTACGAGTCGGAACCACCTATAGTGGTCTGTACGACAGGACTGTGCACCTAACTTGGATCCAAGCTGAGCGTATGGTGCGGGAGGTGAACAACACGTGAAGGACTGTGCCCTACCCTGGGCGAAAGCACTAACACCGGGGGTGCAGGTTATGAGCTCTCTAAGCATCTCTAATCACCATTGAATGCATATATGAAATAACGCTTACCTGGCACTTACCTGTGCCTCCACAGCACCATTATATATATATATACATACACATAATTGAATTTATAAATAAACGTAGATGCAACTAATGATGCATAACCACCAATTATATAAACGAAACGGCATATAACGAATAAGCATTTATACTAATTTCTGGGAAATAATATGTATATAGGTATATACGGAAAACCAAAAGCCCACTCACTGGTATGTGGAAGGGTCGTAGCCCCCCTGCCTCGAGTGTGCACGCTCGTCCTCGGGATACGTGTCACCTATATGCGAATTAACTATAAAAACGTTAACTTTAAAGCACATAACCTTCCGCTCAAAATAACTTCTCATACATTGCTCAAAATGGACAAATGAATATACCAACGTGCTCTACACAATCTCAGGATCACAACCATATTTTTAAAATAATTTTTGGACCTCTCACGCGCCCCCACGTGCCAAAATAGGCACGGACCTACGCGCCCCCACGCGCGGCCATGTGCCGTGCACACTGACGGCGTCAACTGACGCCGTCAGGAATATTCCGTCAAAACTGACAGATTCCGTTAACAGCGTCAGGAATATTCCGTCAATTCTAACGGAATATTCCGTCTTCTTCTCCGATCATTTCTCCGGCGTCGTCGCCGGAAAACCTGTAAATCGTGATTTCTCGTTCGTTTCTCAACCGTTTTTCATGATTTTTACACCATTTTAACCCTTAGAACTAGTAGAACATGTCTAACCAAGTTTTAAAGGCTAAAATTTACGAGAATTCACCTGTCCAAAAACTCCATGACGGCCAACTCGAACCAGGCTTCCCCTACGTCCAAACTCGCCCAACGTTGTACTCCCAAGCTCCTAGGAACCTCACAAGGACATCTAAGAGCTTCAAAAGTCCAAAAACAAGCTAGAATAAATTTGCATGAATAGTGCTCAAAACGGAAAACCTTGAATCGACGTGAAAATGGAGGATTTCTCACCTGCAAATGGTATGGTTGCACTCACACGAGCTTCATGATGCGAGATTTATACGCACACAAATTAAACCCTCTTTTTGTCAATTGTAGTATAAGTATAAGTAGGGATCGTTCTAAACCGGGGATTAGGAGGGATTACTAAATCACTTGGAAACTGACTCAAAAATGTAAAACAAACATTAAAACACTAAAACAAATCAAAAGACTCAAAGAATACAAAACACTTATAAACACAAACTAAGACACTTTCTAACTAAATTGGACACTAAAGTAAAGGGGGATTGAGATTTTGACGAAAATAAATTAAATGCACAAATTGTAATTTAAAGGTAGAATTTAAATATGAATGTGATGAAATATGGAATGAATGCTAGCTAAGGGGTTCTTCTCCACACATGTTATACTTGCATACAAGATTGATTCTCAGTTGGTCTTTCGATAAATTATGAAACTCAACACTCCGGATTAATTAGGTCCGCTTAAATTAACCGTCAAGTTTTCCTTAAGTTAATGAATTGGATGGGTTTGCGCAACGCAATTCACAACATTCTCTAAAAGTCCTTTACGTGAACAGCACAATAAAGATACAATCAAAGATCATTAAGTATTATGAAAACTATAAGTGTTGACGAGGCATTCGTTACTATGATGAGCATGAAACTCGTGCCAAGAATTCATTTAACGCGATTGTTTATAAGCAACCTCCACTACTTGTGAATATAAGTTCATAACGATTAGGTGAAAATCACTTATATTCTAGCGTCATATTTATGCATGAAAATTAAGCGCGCATTCTTAATAAACATTCATAAATAAGTTATCAATCAAACGGTTAAACAAATTGAATCCACAACTTATGAAATTCCAACGAAAGTTAATCAATTCATATTGCAAATATAAACATAGTTTCGAATCACCCCCTAGCTAAAGGGGGATTAGTTCCTCATACCTTTGAAATCAAAGAAACACCTAAACATTCCAACAACTCAAAACTTAAATTGTATGAACGTTTAAGCACTCTTCTCTTCCATAAAACAAAGAGAATTAAAATGAAACTTTGAAATCAAAGAAACACCTAAACATTCCAACAACTCAAACTTGAATTGTATGAACGTTTAGGCACTCTTCTCTTCCTCGTTGTTGTAGCACAAGGTTTAAGGATAGGTTGGTTGGGGGGATGGAAGTGTGGAATGGAGTGGAAATGGAGAAGATGGAGAAGGGGAAGTGTTTGTGTATTACAATGGAAAATGAGATGCTTTGGTGAATGGAATGAATGGGTATTTATAGGAAGAGAATGGGTGTTAATGGATGTTTGTTTAAGGTATTTGGTGGATGGGAAAAGGTGTGGATGGTGGGAATTATGGTGGATGGATGGTTTAGTGGATGTAATTTAGGGTTTATTTAGGTGAATGTGGATGCATGGTTTAGTGGATGTAAAGGATAATGGGATGGTGTGGAATTAAAAGCTAAAAAAAATGGGATAATGGGCATTTAAGTGTGAATGGAATGGTGGGATGCACTAATGGAAATTATGGAATGGAATGGTGGGATGCACTAATGGAAATTATGGAATGGAATGGTGGGATGCACTAATTAGGAGGAAGAATTAGGGTGAAGGGCTTAATGCATGGATTTGGGCCAATTAGGGTGAAGGGCTTAATGCATAAAAGGGCCTAAAATGCCCCCCCTTGCATGGCAAGAGAAGGAACTTGGGCTAAAGCCCACGGCATTGGTTGGAATTTGGGCTAGGGCATTCGTTTTGTGTCCTAAAGCGCCTACAAGGACTTCAAAGTGGCTAGAAAATACGGACGTTTAAGATTTAGGAAAGGTTACCAAAACGGGAAACTTAGGGTTAACTTTCCTAAAATAGGAAACCTTGTTTGAGTAGGATTCCTCGTTTTGGTAAGAATTCATCGTTGGAGTAGGAATTCGTCGTTTCTTCAAGTCTTCAACTCATTCATTCCTCTTTCGCTCCAAAAAGCTCCACTTTGCATCTTCTTGCACACTTTGGCCTTATAATCTGAAAATACACAAAAGTGGCCTTAAACCCTGAAATAGATAAGTAAACACAACATAAATGCACGAGAACAAGCTAATTAAGTCGCATGAATATGCTCCTATCAAATTCCCCCACACTTAACTTTTGCTAGTCCTCGAGCAAAACAAAACAACTACAGTAAACAAAACGCAACAAAACAAACAAAACATAACCTAAACCTTCCAACGTTTGCCTCAGGGATTTCCAATGAAACATGACATGTCTAAGATCATTACACACATAGCTTTTAGTCTTCTTTCCCCTCAAGCATATACTTACTCATAGTCACCATTTACTAGTTCGCATTTAATCAATTAAAACATATTTTGAATGTAGTAACATGCCTTAGAGAATTCCCTCAATTCCTCACTCGTTATGCACTCAATTTTCACTCAAATTTTCTGACTACACACCCTACACTAGTTATATGTGAGAAGATTGATGTAAACATGAAAGACTAGTACTCACATACGTTATACAAGGAAAGCAATTTCGGGAGTAATTAAACGTGTATGGATATGATCTCATGAATGGGATGCTACTACTTAGATGCGAGAACCAGTGACACCATATGCTCATACCAAATTCAAACTCCACATTTGAAATGCACAACACTCAAGATAGAAGTCAAGGGTTGTAACGGGGCTTGGGGTTTTGGCTAACAAGGGAAGGTAAGGAATAACAAACGTTCTTTAAGCAATAATAAGTAAAGTAATGAAATTAAGACCTAGAATTCCCTTAGAATGCAGAAATCAACTTTTAAACAAATAGGGGAGATTCAAACAACTCTTAGGGCCTAATTCATTGTTTTGGGCCCTTACTTCAACAACCAATACTTTTCAACTATTTTCAACTCTTTTTCCATTTTTTTCTTTTCTTTTTTTCTTTTTTTTTTTTTTTTTTTTTTTTTTACCGTGCCTATGGCACAAAAACTCACATGAATACACTTTCCCCCACACTTATTTTCTGCACACATTAATCAAAGGGAATTCATTCATGCTTACTATGCTTCAAGAACAAGGGTACGGATGGTCCTAATCTAGGCTAGGTGAAGATAATGTGGGTTAACAAAGAAAGTAGGCTACACAAGGCTCAACGGGGTTAAATCCTATAAAACAAATGAAAAGGGAAATATGGCAATTTGGCTATGGTGTTCACTACACAACTTCATCTTGAATACGTGTTATGCAAATCAATGACATGCTTTGAATGAAATGGGCATGAGTTCTAGCATTTGGAACTAAGTGATGAAACGCCTTCTAAGTAGCAACCAATCAAAGAATAATGAGATCATGCAACGACTTTAGAAAACAAAGAATGCACAGATTTTAACTCTCCAAATAAACGTTTAAGCTCAAGTCTCACAGGGATGTAGTGTTAGTTTGAGCTCATTCCTTCAAGCATGTTATAAAAACTAATTTTTTTCTTTGTGATTGCATGTGAATTCGTGAACTATAACTACAACCAAGCATAAACCAAAGAGTATATCAAACGTCCATCCATGTTTGTAACTTTCTTTAACCGTCATGCAATTAAAAACCAAATCCTCATCATTGTGTTGGAAGGTAACCTACGACACAAACACACAAAAACAACTCTTTTTTTTGGGTTTTTCAAAACAATTTTTCAAATTTTTATGGGATTTTCGAATTTTTAAGTCAAAACACACTAAAACAGTTTAAAAACATTTTAAAACAGCAAGGAACAATACTTGAAGTTATGGGTGATAAAATCCAACAAATTTGCATCAACATACTTAGTTACCCCCCCACACTTAAATCAACATTGTCCTCAATGTTTTAAGCTTAAAACACACCAAACAAAAGAAAACATATAAAACAACAACTAAACATACTAAACATGGCAGAATGTATCTAACAAAGAGAAGAGTTTTAGAGATGCAAATCTGGTTGTGGAGTGTAAATTCCATCTTCTCCTTGGTGATTGCAGTGAGGCTCCATCTTGAGTGATTCCACAGGCTTACTCTTGAAATGCGCTGCTCCCATCGTTGATTTTCCTTTGTGCTACTCTTGAACTGGGTAGCAGGCTTCCTTTGGTCTCCCCCGAAGGTTTGAGCTTCCTCCTCTTATCTGTTTCTTTGTTCAATCTCTCCAATTCGTATTGAAGAGGGTTAGAGGATAGCTCAGCAAAGCTAGGTAAGCAACCAGGGAATAGAGTCCAGATAGACTCCAAGTGCCGGCTGATTGCTTCTTTCACTTTGCTATGCAAGTAATATCAAGGACAAAGGAAAAGACAGGGAAAGAGCATGATATGAGATACCTTTGCTTTTGCCCTTGATGATATGAGATACCTTTGCTTTTGAAGAAGCGGTGAATGAATCAGCACATGTATTTGTGGTGCTGTTTCCTCCTGGGTCTTCTGTACTCCAGGCATCTGGTAACATCTTTGGGGAAGAAGAAAGAATAGAGTATTTCGAAAGGCTTTGGTGAGAGTGCGCCTTTAGAGGTGAGAAAGAGTTGGGCATTTTCTTCAGTTCTATCTTGCCAAAAAAAATGAAGGTCGACATATATAGGGAATTCAATAGCAAGTGGTGATACTGTTCTTTTACCGTTGTCGACAAACATTTTGATCCCGCAAATCCGGCTTTTTGGAATAGTGACGACTCTTCGATCTTTGAAGACGCCTCTTCGATAAAGCTGCACGCGTTTTCTGAAAAGCAGATAAAGCGTCGCCGAACTTTGCGCTTGTCGGCTAAAGACGTGTAGTTGCGATGATGGCCTCCACGTGTTGAACGCGATTTCTGAAAAGCCGAGGCTTTTTGAATTGGTGGACGCGTTGCCTTGGCTTTTTATAGAGCTATCGATCACCGCCAACTTACACACTCTGAAGATTTTCCATTCTTGAAACTCATCTCCGGCCCTTTTGAAAATCCACTCCGTCCACCCCTTCTCTTTTAACTTTGTGAACAATGGCTAGCTCATCCAACCCATCGAACCTTTGCTTAGATTTGAGTCTAAGCAGTGATCAGGTCGCGTCTCGTCAGGGTAAAGTATGGTGCCCGTCTTTCTTATCTTCCCATGGCCCTCTTACAGATGAGGACTCTGTGATGACGGATCCCACAACGGCTACGATAGTGGCTCGGAACCTCCTCACTCCCAAAGACAGTCAGCTGCTTTCAGGACGGTCCGATGAGTTGGCCGTTCAAGAATCCCTGGCTCTGAGTGTTCAGTGCGCTGGCTCTGTGTCCAACATGGGCCAACGCCTTCTTGCTCGCTCCCGTCAGGTTGAATCCTTGATGGCGGAGGTGGAGAGTCTTAAGCAGGAGATCAAACAGCTTAAATACGAGAACCGAAGTTTGCACGTGCTTGCCAACAATTATTCGTCAGGCATGAAGAGGAAACTTGATGAGCTTGATGACCGTCAAAGGCTTGCAGCTTTCTTCCAGAGGCACCTCTTTCCTGGGTCATCCAGCGTTCCACCAAGGTTTGGGGCCTTGAATGATCTATCTTCGGTGCCTCCCGCTCCTATGCCTTCCGCTCCGATGCCTCTTGCTCCAATGCCTTCTGCTCCGAGACCTCCTGCTCCGATGCCTCTTGCTCCGAGAGTGTTGCCACGTAGTGGGGTCTCACGTACACAACCTTTGTAAAGGCTCCATCTTTCTGCCATGTTTAGATACAATTGTAATTTATCGAAAAAAAATCAATGAACAAGCAAAAGTTTTATTTACTGTATTGGGTTGCCTCCCAAGTAGCGCTTGCTTTAACGTCTTGCAGCCGGACGAAGAACCCAATCACTCCAGGATATGTTCACGAATCGGATGAGAACTCCGAGTCATGAACTAGTACCTAAAACAAGAAACAAAACAAATTTAAGAATCTGGGAAAATAAAAACAAACGAAAATAAAACAATCCAAGGGATTAGCAAAGTTGCTAATCCCCGGCAACGGCGCCAAAATTTGATGCGAGATTTATACGCACACAAATTAAACCCTCTTTTTGTCAATTGTAGTATAAGTATAAGTAGGGATCGTTCTAAACCGGGGATTAGGAGGGATTACTAAATCACTTGGAAACTGACTCAAAAATGTAAAACAAACATTAAAACACTAAAACAAATCAAAAGACTCAAAGAATACAAAACACTTATAAACACAAACTAAGACACTTTCTAACTAAATTGGACACTAAAGTAAAGGGGGATTGAGATTTTGACGAAAATAAATTAAATGCACAAATTGTAATTTAAAGGTAGAATTTAAATATGAATGTGATGAAATATGGAATGAATGCTAGCTAAGGGGTTCTTCTCCACACATGTTATACTTGCATACAAGATTGATTCTCAGTTGGTCTTTCGATAAATTATGAAACTCAACACTCCGGATTAATTAGGTCCGCTTAAATTAACCGTCAAGTTTTCCTTAAGTTAATGAATTGGATGGGTTTGCGCAACGCAATTCACAACATTCTCTAAAAGTCCTTTACGTGAACAGCACAATAAAGATACAATCAAAGATCATTAAGTATTATGAAAACTATAAGTGTTGACGAGGCATTCGTTACTATGATGAGCATGAAACTCGTGCCAAGAATTCATTTAACGCGATTGTTTATAAGCAACCTCCACTACTTGTGAATATAAGTTCATAACGATTAGGTGAAAATCACTTATATTCTAGCGTCATATTTATGCATGAAAATTAAGCGCGTATTCTTAATAAACATTCATAAATAAGTTATCAATCAAACGGTTAAACAAATTGAATCCACAACTTATGAAATTCCAACGAAAGTTAATCAATTCATATTGCAAATATAAACATAGTTTCGAATCACCCCCTAGCTAAAGGGGGATTAGTTCCTCATACCTTTGAAATCAAAGAAACACCTAAACATTCCAACAACTCAAAACTTAAATTGTATGAACGTTTAAGCACTCTTCTCTTCCATAAAACAAAGAGAATTAAAATGAAACTTTGAAATCAAAGAAACACCTAAACATTCCAACAACTCAAACTTGAATTGTATGAACGTTTAGGCACTCTTCTCTTCCTCGTTGTTGTAGCACAAGGTTTAAGGATAGGTTGGTTGGGGGGATGGAAGTGTGGAATGGAGTGGAAATGGAGAAGATGGAGAAGGGGAAGTGTTTGTGTATTACAATGGAAAATGAGATGCTTTGGTGAATGGAATGAATGGGTATTTATAGGAAGAGAATGGGTGTTAATGGATGTTTGTTTAAGGTATTTGGTGGATGGGAAAAGGTGTGGATGGTGGGAATTATGGTGGATGGATGGTTTAGTGGATGTAATTTAGGGTTTATTTAGGTGAATGTGGATGCATGGTTTAGTGGATGTAAAGGATAATGGGATGGTGTGGAATTAAAAGCTAAAAAAATGGGATAATGGGCATTTAAGTGTGAATGGAATGGTGGGATGCACTAATGGAAATTATGGAATGGAATGGTGGGATGCACTAATGGAAATTATGGAATGGAATGGTGGGATGCACTAATTAGGAGGAAGAATTAGGGTGAAGGGCTTAATGCATGGATTTGGGCCAATTAGGGTGAAGGGCTTAATGCATAAAAGGGCCTAAAATGCCCCCCCTTGCATGGCAAGAGAAGGAACTTGGGCTAAAGCCCACGGCATTGGTTGGAATTTGGGCTAGGGCATTCGTTTTGTGTCCTAAAGCGCCTACAAGGACTTCAAAGTGGCTAGAAAATACGGACGTTTAAGATTTAGGAAAGGTTACCAAAACGGGAAACTTAGGGTTAACTTTCCTAAAATAGGAAACCTTGTTTGAGTAGGATTCCTCGTTTTGGTAAGAATTCATCGTTGGAGTAGGAATTCGTCGTTTCTTCAAGTCTTCAACTCATTCATTCCTCTTTCGCTCCAAAAAGCTCCACTTTGCATCTTCTTGCACACTTTGGCCTTATAATCTGAAAATACACAAAAGTGGCCTTAAACCCTGAAATAGATAAGTAAACACAACATAAATGCACGAGAACAAGCTAATTAAGTCGCATGAATATGCTCCTATCACTTCACGAGTTCGAAGGTGTCCATAGTTTCCTCGATCTATGATGTTTTGAGGGGTTTAGTGTGTGTCTGTACGTTTTCAAATGGAAGAAGAAGGATAGAGACTCGGGAGAGAGAGAGAGAGACAGGGAAAGAGACAGAGAAAGGGATAGGGACAATGAGGGTATGTGTGTGATCCCCAAGCATGCCAACAAGGCACACAAATAACCAATAACACAACCAAACTAACTAGGGGCAAAATGGTCACTTCACATGTACGTTTCGATAATTCCGGGACGGGATGTCACAGACGTCGAGCAAGGTATTTTCAAAAAAAATATTATTCTAAAATTTACTAAAAATCTCAACCCAAACTACAATAATAAATTTAAAGCCACTTAATAAATATAAATATTATTCAATTTCTTTAGTGTTATATGTACAAAATAAATAAATTTAAATCTACTTCATAAATATATATATATACCGTTGAACTTGATAGGATACGAATTCTACGAAACTAATTTCAACGACCTGAACTTGTTTGTATATGTTTCGAGATCACATAAGCAAAGAATCGCAAAAAACAAATATTCAGAGATCAAGTAACGGGACAAAACTTTTCGACGGTTATAAATGAAAAATCACAATTTAATGGTTATTTTAACTCCAATTTTGATGTTTTTTTTACAGCTACACTCCTTGATCCTATATAAATACAATGAATGAATTCGACTTCAATTTAAAATGTTTATACTAGTGGATACCACAAAATCTTATGTTATACTTAATGAAATTATAAATAAACTCTAAGTGTTAGTGAATCTATCAATTTTGATGGGGTACGCATTCTACAAAACTAATTTCAATGATTCAACCGTCAAACTTTTTTGTATATACTTCGAGATTGCATATGCCAAAAATTGCAAAAAAACAAATATTTAGAGATCAAGTAACGGGACAACAATTATAAACAAAAAATCACAATTTAACGGTGATTTTATGACACACCCCGACCTAGGATGTCCACTAGGACTGCTAATCAAGCTATGTTGGCTGACATCTGGAAGGTGACGAAGCCATAAAGTGTAGTGATTTAGAAAATGTGAATAAATTTTAACCTAAAAGTGCCTAAATACAAGAGTGCGTAGCGAGCGGGTATGAACCATTTCACTGAAGGGAAAATATGAGATTTATGTGGGATTTCTATTGACTAGCATGCATATACAATTCAAAATTTATATACGAAAACAACGGAAGCATGTCATCAATTAATATCAAAGCTCTAGTCATGAAAATCCCCTTCAAGATTCATAGGTTTATTTATGATGCATCAAAATACTTTATTGAAGAACAAAGTTTAGGAGTAGTTTTATACCTCTTGATCTAGATCTTAGACCAAGGATTGACCACCTCCAAGCTCTTTGCTCCTTGAACTCCTTGAGCCTAGCCTCCCTCCTTGCCTCCTCCACTTTGTTGAGAATGAGTGCTCCTAGGTCCTCTTCAAGTTTCCAAAATTGAAAACCTCTAAAGATCCTCACCCACTAGTGTAGTGAGAAGGATGAAGGAATAACCAAAGGGGTGATAAAATGATTAGCTAAAATCCCCCTATGGTGGCCGACCCTTTGTTGTTTGAGAGAGTTTAATTCTTTTCTCTTTTGTTGTTTTTGAACACTTAGAAAAACCATCTCTCTTCTTTCATTATAATGTTCCTTTTATTACATAAAGAAACAAGTCAACAATTGACCTTCTCTCTCCCTCTCTTTGGCCGGCCATATGTGTTTGGTTTGGGCTTTGGGCTTTTAATTATATCAAGTCATCCAATGCTTGAATAAAAGCCCAATGGGTTTTGGCCCAATGGGTTTTGGCCCAATGGGCCTAATTAAACCCGAACGTTTCTTTAAGCCCAAAACGATCTTTATCGCTTTTATGATTTCTTTAGACTTTCTAAATTAATCAAAACACTTAATTAATCCAATTAATTATTTCCATCATCCATTAGTTACTCACTACAAGAGTGTATTGGTGAACAATCTTTTAGGTTCTAATTAGCAAGGCAGTGAAGTGATTGGCATCAATCCAATTGATTATATTTAATCCATCCACTTAGTGAATTAAAACTTACTTTTAATTCACCTTCTTCTTTGATGACTACATTTAATCATCTAGAAGAACTCACAAGCCATGAGTGACATCTAAACATATATCATGGCTACCCAAGCTAATGTAGAAGTTTATTCGGAGAACCTATTCAGTTGGAATTACAATGTAATTCGATCCTTCTCTAAAACAATACTCTCAATCACATCACTAGGGTATGGATATACTATGTCAAACCCCTAATGTGATTATGCTTTCTTATATGATTCAATTGAGTCGTATAGGAACGTTTTCCTTTATTACGCTCGAGACTTCGGCCGAAGATTCCCGAATCATATCTCAGAGTATTCTTCCTCTCATAACGAGGATTAGAGATTCCTTATTGATCATTCACATGCCTACATGTTTAGATACCTTAACCCCAACAATGACGTGGACACTCCAATTGAATGTCGTTTGACATTATCAAAGATCAAGGACCTAAGCATTAGACATCTATGATGTCTTAGGTCAAAGGATTACTTACATTATTCCAACCTTCAGAGTTACTTGCTTGACATGTGAGTAGACCTCCATGCAAGTACTCTCGTTCGATTGTGTTCAGTGAACTCATTCCCTTTATGAGCACCTATATACTTGTCTTAGTGTCACTACACGAATGGGATGAGACTTTCCATCCTTCCATTTGAAGCAGACATAGTATGTACCGGTCTATGCATTGCCAGTATCCCTCCGACAATCCTATGACCAGGAACCTTTTTGGACATAATGGTTATGAGAAGAAGGTCTCTGTAGTCTAATCATCATTAGATTACTTCTTCCATCAATCCATTGTCCATGGATTCATCATTTAGGACATATTTCGTTCATTGAGATAGTCCTAATTAGTATCTTTGCCTTCCGATGTATAAGAGTCATATATACATCATTACATTGTCCTGAAAGGTTTCTTCCAAAGATTGACTTTCAGGGCATATTTCCAACAATCTCCCACTTGCACTAAAGTCAATCACTAGTGTAACTTATACATGCTAGTTGAGTGAGCTTATGCCGTAGGTTAACTTGGTTATGTATTTAATCACCTTTTAATTTAAAAGGGATTTACTTATCAAATGTTTCTAAAACATTTTGATGATGTCTCTTTCTTGTGTTCGAATACTTTGATGAGACCTTGATTCCATGGCTTGAGCTATCGCCCCATTACGTCGTAGTATCCTACTAACGACCTTATGGTTTGGATTCAATCATTGGTTCTAAAAGAACCCCTTCCATTCAAAACACCTTTTAAAGCAGTTTCTAAAACAATATATCGATATATATCTCGTTTGTATACTTTATACAAACTTTGCTCCAATCCTTGAGACCATTGTAGTACAATACTATTAATATATTCATACGATTAGTACTTCATTCATTATGAAGTTCCATTTGTTTAAAATGGATTATTTTTCACTTTGGTTCATAACCTAAGTGAATGCACGCTTCTAGAGTCCCACTCTGATGTTCCTTTCTTAAAGGCAATAATACTCTTTCAGTTGCTATGGTTCTGATCCTGGGATATTGTAATATTTTAAAGTGATAACCCATGTGGTTTTTCACCTTTTGATATTTACTCACAAGTCCATACATGTGTCCCTTTTGTGATTTTATGACACATTTATTATAAAGGGTTATGAAAGTGATTTTCTATCATATAGTAAAATGCTTCCTTAAATCTTCAACATTTGAGATTTAATTTCCCCTTATAACTTCCTTGAGATAGCCTTTGTTATATCAATAGGTCCAATTTCAAGTCTATACTTAAAATTAACCGTGTCATGTCTTGTCATTTTCGAGTAACATCTAGGTTTGATCAAGTCTATCAAATAGACTTTATTCATATCTTGTTGCTCAAATTATGACATCACTCCCATTGGGTTTGTTGTAACTTAGCATTCATTCAAAAACTTAACACTTAAATTTTCTTGATTTGAATGCATATTGCTCCCACTAACTTGTTTTGGATCTATTGACAATCATTGAGATCCATTAGCTTATTAATGATGTCTCAACAATTTTGAGACTATCAACAACGCTAGCTAACTCAAGTTATTTTAAATGAATCATTTAAATGGTGTCATACACCATTCTTCAAGTTTTAGTCATACTAAGACTTTAATGTAGTCATATAAGAATTATCCAAGTCTTTAGTGAAAGCAAGGCTTCTACTAGGATATAGAAACTCAACCATTCCTTCTAGGTGGTTTTATCAAAAAATTACATAGAGCGTTATAGTTACATAAGGTGACGAATTCGGATTGTCTTGTTGTTAAACTATATGTTGTGACTCATTTTTGAAACTATTCCCTTTTGTTTCATCAACTTGTCCATATGCTTTGTTACTTAGCTTGTTCTCATAAAAGAGAATGATGGACAACTCCCAACATATAACCATTTTATGCTAGGTTGACGAAACCTACATTCAAAGACTATTCTTTAGAATGTTACACAACATAGAATATTAATGTTTTGTAGAGCTTGAGTCTTTTAACAATTAAAATTATAAACTCTCAATAATAGTCAAGTACTATTATTATTTAGACAACTATAAACCAATCATATTCAAGTTTATATCCAATTTCTCACCTCCCACTATTTCTCATGACTTTAATGAGAAATCATTTCATACATGTATAAACGTGGAGTATACGGGTTGAGGACATTGTGTAGTAGCTTTAAAACCTTTCAAGCTCATTTGTTTCACTCTTCACTAAGTTGATGTCTTGTTATTAAGTGACTAAAATCTTTAAACATTTTATTGATTTAGACACTTAAATTTTTGGTTTAATCACTAACACACTTGACATTTTAAAACAATTTTAAGAATGTCCAATTAATTGTTCAAAACTACTAATTGAATCAAGAGTGATCTTGATTATTGTGGTTTAAGTGATAATCATATAAGAAACGTTTTTCTTATTTCTAATATCATTATAATCATGTATCTCATCTAGGATACAACAAGACAATATTCAATTCATAACATTACTTTAAGGAAATATTTTATTTATTAGAAGGCATTCATCACATTACATTAATATGATTACACAAACATTCACAATGTTTAACTTAAAAGGAATTAGCTCTAAACATTTAGAGACTTATTTAAGTACCTTCAAACATTTAGGCATTAATAGTGGTCTTCCATCATATGAAGCCACATAATAAGTTCTTAACACAATAAGAAAGTTTAAAGACAATCTTTAAATGCCTAAACAAACTTCCCAAGTAGTAAGCAAAAACATGGTGACCGAACCCTTCTCCACTCTTTTATTTGCTTGTTCCTCTTCTACTTAGCTCCTCCACCTATATACAATTATACAAGTGATTAGCATTTTATATCAAATATAAATATTTAGAAGATCTAACAATTAGAATTGAATATAAGAACATAAACCATACCTTGTGGCTTGTCCTTAAGAGTTGCAAGGTATAACCTGCAATTCCTCTTCCAATGCCCCTCCTTTCCACAGTGGTGGCAAGCCCCCTTGGGCTCCATTGCCTTCTTTTTCTTCACTCCCCTTTTAGGCTTAAGAGTGGGTGACTTCTTCTCCTTCCCTTTGCCTTTGCCTTGCGGCTTAGACTTGGAAGAGGATGGCTTGTTGTAAGCTACTGCAGAAGTCCCTACAACGTTCTCTTTCATCATAGTTTTCTCAGCAGTTACTAACATGTTTAGTAACTCAGAGAGAGTACTATCCATTTTATTCATATTGTAGTTCATTACGAACTGTGAGAATGAATCAGAAAGAGAAGCCAATATAAAGTCCTGGGCCAATTCCCCGTCAAGTGGATTACCTAGGTTCTCCAGTTGTTCAATGAATCCTATCATCTTCAGTGCATGTAGATGCACTGGAGCCCCCTTGACCATCTTGGTCTTCACAAGTTCACAGACAGTGCTAAAGCGACGGTTGCGCGTCCCTTCACCATATAACTCCGTAAGATGGAGTATTATGGAAAATGCACTGTCCATGCCCTCGTGCTGTCTCTGTAGCTCCTCATTCATGGAAGCCAACAGATAGCACTTGGCTTGTGTGTCATCCTCAATGTGCTTGTCAAACTTAGCACCTTCATCCTCAGTGGCCGAAGGGTCAAGAGGTATGTGAGGTGGAGCTTTGTCTAGTACGTAAACAATCTTCTCCAATGTTAGGAGAATCTTGACATTACGATACCATGATGGGAAATTGTGCCCCTCTAGGCAATGTTTGTCGAGTATTTTCGCGAATGTGCTTCCAACCATATCTAAATACATAAACAATAAAATAAATTAGTTTGATTGTTGATTAAGTCACACGATTCAGGTCTTTGAACCGAATGACACCACCCACCATTTTTGGCAAATTCCATATCCCTCAAGATGGAATCCGGGAGATTTCAAAGAAAGCTCCTAGCAGGTTATAAGAGGCTCACTATTACCAAGCCCACCTCACGATGATACGATGTCGGCTAGCAAAAATAATAATGAGAGGGTACACTTACCCATTCACAACAACCTCTTGTGATTACCTATCTTATTGGCCTCTAGAGAATAATGCCTCACGATGATACGATGTTGGCACCATTTCTTCTTAGTTAAATTCTTACCCACCATGACGGTTTAGATAGGGGTCCAAGTATAACCTCACGATGATACGATGTTGGTTAAACTCGTTGCCTATTTTCACCACATCAAATGCCTTTAAATAGATTCCTCCTGAATATAAGCATGCACTTTGCACTCCCCCATGATAGGGTGAAGGCGGTGTACAAGTCATAAACGATTGGAGCCTACCACGGTGGAAGGCCACGAAAAAAATGTTCAAAACACTCTTACACTTTCAACTTAATATTGTATTTGATTGAGGGATTTTAAGGTCTCATCAATTTTATTTATTTAAACACATTCAAATAAATTGTGTCCTATTATAACTACTAGTCCAAAGTTTAATGAAATTAGTAGCATACAATATCCCCACTATTCGTTTTCATAAAACAAATCAATATCAAAATATTTTTCAAAATATTGGAGATACATATAACTACTGATTGTATTCATTATAGTTTAGTAGCGTATGATACTCCCACTCTTTGTTTTCATAAAACAAATCAATATCAAAAACGAATTTTTCAAATATTGGAAGTAACTACTACTACTACGGTTTTTGCATTCCCTTGAAATTGGACTTTATAGTCATCTTAGGCTCTTGGATGACCATGGACTTATTGGTTAATTCAACAACGAGCCAACATTGTTGAATAAGATCTCGGGGAGGTTGTGTCAATTTAATTACGTGCTTTCAATTCAATTAAAACATTTTTGATTGAGCCATTAGAAATGAAAGACAATGATTCATTGCTAATTAGGGCGTTGGACCCATTTAATCTTTTCATCTCATGTCAAAACCCTCTTTTAAATATGTCTCCTTACCAATAGTTAAAGAAACTCTAGTCTAGTACTAGAGGGAATCAACTAACTAAAAGAGATTGAGAAGTAATAAGAATTACAAACCGATTTGTACAAATTCCTACAAATTACACATACTAAGAGGGAGAGATAGATTAATGTCAAACATGATAAGGTCCAATTGAAATAGAAATTAAAACACATTCCCAAGGTTCAAACAATTTGAGTTTAGCGCCTTATTCTCGTAGCTCAATTATCGTTTAAGGCATAAGTCCATAGTCACCCATTTTCTAATTACTTAATCACATTAAATGATTAAATGGAATGCAACATAATCAATTAGATTTAGTGCATATGGGCATAATTCAATGATGAGTTTAAACATTAAACAAAATTAAAATCAAACATTTCAATTTTTAAATAGTAGGGGTCTAAATGCAAATATGAAAAAGTTAGGGGTCAAACCATAAATATTAAAAGTAAAACCAAACTTTTCATGATTACAAAAGGACCCTCAAGTGGGTAAACCATTGAGTATGGCCGGCCATATTAAGGAGAAGGTGGGTAGGTCTCACCCACCTTGCATTATTTCAACATAAAGAAGAAAAAGAATTCAAATTATGCTTGCACTTGATTTTGCTTTAAGGAAATTAGGGAAAAAGTTTTAAAATATCCTAAAGAAGTCTAGGATTGAAAAAACCTTTTGTAATGAATATTGATGATAAGAATATCATCCAAATCCATAAAACAATTCATGAACTTAAATAAAACTAATTTCCAAAAAAAAAAAAAACAAAACCATGAACACCAAGAACATAACCAAGAACTTCAAGAACACATTTTCTAGCTTCAAAGTGTGTGTGTGAGGTTCAAAACAAAACACAAACACATAGCCAAAAAATCCCCTTTGCCGTGCCCTCCCTATGATTCATAACCCCAAAATTTGTTCTAAACTCACTCTTCATTCATGCATCCAAAACACCTTTTGCATACATATCTTTTTCAACTATTGATTCACAATTTTTTCAACATTTGAAAAACAAAAGATAAACATACTTTGAATGAAGAACTAATATGTCAAACATAAAATTAATACCCATATGCATAAAATCCAAAAGGACACATCAAATATAAACCTTTGGCTCTTGATACCACTTGAAGGGAAAATATGAGATTTATGTGGGATTTCTATTGACTAGCATGCATATACAATTCAAAATTTATATACAAAAACAACGGAAGCATGTCATCAATTAATATCAAAGCTCTAGTCATGAAAATCCCCTTCAAGATTCATAGGTTTATTTATGATGCATCAAAATACTTTATTGAAGAACAAAGTTTAGGAGTAGTTTTATACCTCTTGATCTAGATCTAAGACCAAGGATTGACCACCTCCAAGCTCTTTGCTCCTTGAACTCCTTGAGCCTAGCCTCCCTCCTTGCCTCCTCCACTTTGTTGAGAATGAGTGCTCCTAGGTCCTCTTCAAGTTTCCAAAATTGAAAACCTCTAAAGATCCTCACCCACTAGTGTAGTGAGAAGGATGAAGGAATAACCAAAGGGGTAATAAAATGATTAGCTAAAATCCCCCTATGGTGGCCGGCCCTTTGTTGTTTGAGAGAGTTTAATTCTTTTCTCTTTTGTTGTTTTTGAACACTTAGAAAAACCATCTCTCTTCTTTCATTATAATGTTCCTTTTATTACATAAAGAAACAAGTCAACAATTGACCTTCTCTCTCCCTCTCTTTGGCCGGCCATATGTGTTTGGTTTGGGCTTTGGGCTTTTAATTATTTCAAGTCATCCAATGCTTGAATAAAAGCCCAATGGGTTTTGGCCCAATGGGCCTAATTAAACCCGAACGTTTCTTTAAGCCCAAAACGATCTTTATTGCTTTTATGATTTCTTTAGACTTTCTAAATTAATCAAAACACTTAATTAATCCAATTAATTATTTCCATCATCCATTAGTTACTCACTACAAGAGTGTATTGGTGAACAATCTTTTAGGTTCTAATTAGCAAGGCAGTGAAGTGATTGGCATCAATCCAATTGATTATATTTAATCCATCCACTTAGTGAATTAAAACTTACTTTTAATTCACCTTCTTCTTTGATGACTACATTTAATCATCTAGAAGAACTCACAAGCCATGAGTGACATCTAAACATATATCATGGAATGTCGTTTGGATACCTTAACCCCATGTCTACATACCTTAACCCCATCCACTTAGTTACTCATTCACATGCCTACATGTTTAGATACCTTAACCCCAACAATGCCGTGGACACTCCAATGGAATGTCGTTTGACATTATCAAAGATCAAGGACCTAAGCATTAGACATCTATGATGTCATAGGTCAAAGGATTACTTACATTATTCCAACCTTCAGAGTTACTTGCTTGACATGTGAGTAGACCTCCATGCAAGTACTCTCGTTCGATTGTGTTCAGTGAACTCATTCCCTTAATGAGCACCTACATACTTGTCTTAGTGTCACTACACGAATGGGATGAGACTTTCCATCCTTCCATTTGAAGCAGACATAGTATGTACCGGTCTATGCATTGTCAGTATCCCTCTGACAATCCTATGACCAGGAACCTTTTTGGACATAATGGTTATGAGAAGAAGGTCTCTGTAGTCTAATCATCATTAGATTACTTCTTCCATCAATCCATTGTCCATGGATTCATCATTTAGGACATATTTCGTTCATTGAGATAGTCCTAATTAGTATCTTTGCCTTCCGATGTATAAGAGTCATATATACATCATTACATTGTCCTGAAAGGTTTCTTCCAAAGATTGACTTTCAGGGCATATTTCCAACAGTCACATGTGATGACAGAGCATAAGTACAGTACGGTAAAAATATGGTGAGAATTATACCATCAATGGTAATTATCTACCCCAAGATTTTCTGATAATCCTTGTCGATACGAAAACTCTACTACTAGAACCTGGAAGGGCAAAAAACAAGGGTGAGTGGACCTGAAAATAAAGTTTGAATAAAAACCTTTTGAAAGCGTTATAACCCCTCACCGTAAAATCCATATAGTTTCCAGAAAATAACACTACGTAGGTATGAAAAATGAATGCACAGGTGCAGTAAAAACAGAAGCATGCTATGCCACAATATCTTAGCAATAATAAATGTAAGTCAGGTGTGAGATTAGTCTAAACTAACATGTCAGTCGGAATCACCTGATGTGACTTGTACGACTGGACCTATTGCTCATCAATCTATGCTAGCATATAAGTCGGAGTCACCTAGTGTGACCTGTACAACAGGCTGCATGTAAATATGTATGCTCTAGTGCTACGATCACATGAAAGCTATGCGCGGGCCACCTAAGAGTCGGAGTCGCCTAATGTGACCGATACGACAGGTTAGCACCTAACTTGGATCCAAGGTGAGTGTGCAGTGCGGGAGGTGAACAATCACGTGAAGGCCATGCCCTGGCCCCGGGCGAGAGCACTAATACCAGGGTGCAACAATGATGAGCTCTAAATGAATATATGCATGCTCATATAATTCAACCATTTCAATCATATAATAACTCACCTGAACTTATCTGGACCTCTGTATGATCATTTGGCATAACCACAAATCTCATCACAATCCAATATTTAAATATAACACATTTAAATCATGGCATGCTATGCATAATCAATTTAAAACATTTCTGGAAAACCACAAGGTGTATATATATACTATAAAAAGGAAAAAAGACCCACTCACTTAAGGTCCACGCTATAGGTCCCTAGCATAAATATCAAGACGTCATAAATGATCGGCGCCTAGAACAATTATCAAATCACGTCTTAGAATTCTTATCAATAGAACCTGTAACTTACATATCCTATTTGGGAAGATCCGAGCATCGGATTCCCAATCCATAAGTTTCTAATATCCTCAAATATTACGTACTATAATGTATCAAAGTTTCGTGACGATCCAGCAGTCGGATTGTCGATTGCTATAATAATCAAGTGGCGGACCTGAATGGAACTAGGTTCAAACAACGGAAATTCGTAAATCAGACTTCACGTACAAAATTGGAGAATCAAATTTAGCCTATGAAGGATGCCTCGGCCCACGCACGGCCGCCACGTGCCGCCGTACACTGCAATCGGCTATCCCGACTCACTAGAAAAATCAATTATTTCTAAAAATTCTCAAACTTCACAGAAATTAAGATCTCAATGAGTAGAGCAAGTTTTATACATGTTGCCAAGTCCAATTTGGCCGGGAAAAGCTTCAACTTCGACGGAACCCTAGAATTTGGGTGTTCTTGATTTGTCCTCAAATCAACTTCGATGCTCTAACCAATGATTGGGCATTGTTCTTGAGCTCAAGGGAGGGCTATTGGTGGTGACAATTGAAAGAAATCATTGCAGAAATGGTGGATTCACTGTCGTGCACCCCTCGGAGCCGACGTGGGTGTTCTTATGAAACTAGGGTCAAAAACCCATCAATCATGGGTGGAAATTGAAAAAGAAGGGCTGGTGAGAAGTTCCTAGGTGGTGAATGGCTGCAATTTAGCAAAAAACTCGACGGAAAACCGTCAGAATGGCTGCGAAACTGATCGGGTCGGGTCGGCTCAATGATGATCCGGTGCTCCCTCACTCTCTCCTTTTTTTTCCTTTTGTCTCTTTCCCATTGGTCACTTACCCTCGCCCCTTTCTCCATTCGTCCTCATCTCTCCCTCCTTTCTTTCCTTTATTTTCCATCCCCACCGACCATCTCTCTTCCATTTAATCTCAACCACAAACGTGGCTTTCCAGATTTAGCTTCAAAAATCTGGAGTTTTCCTGAAAATAATTAATTGTTTTGTCCTCGACTTTGTTCGTTAATAACTCATTCGTTATAACTCCAAATTACGTTCTGCATGTGCCCACGCATTCATAGCGATGAGTACAACAAGGATACGCCATGAAAACAAACCTTACGTGACATGACAAGACAGTCAACAAAAGTCAACGCCTTTGCCTCGAAGGGCATTTTCGTAAATTCACATTTTAAAATTATAAAGACTAAAATTTTTGGGGACGGGTCCTTACATTTTAACTCCAATTTTGATGATTTTTCATAGGTACACTCCTTTATCCAATATGAATACAATGAACTAATTCGATCACCAATTTAAAATATTTACACTAGCCACTTCACCCACCCGATACCTAATAGCCTGATGTATCAAACTTAGAAGACTACTTGTTTTAGTATTTTTTTTTTTTCCGGACATCTTGTATGTATATTTTCATATATTTTATAATTAAATACTTTTTCTTGGTTTATTAATTATTGTTTAGAATTTAATTACAATATTATTAAAAATTAAATAAAACATATTTTTGCCAAAAAAAAAAAAAAAAAAAAAAGGTTTGGAGACGAATAAGTGACCTGTGTTGCACAAAAACACTTTGCACGACGTAGGTTACTTCTTCATCGCGTTTTATGAAAGTATAAATACCCTTTGGCAAAAAATAATTTTTATTTAATTTTTAACAAATATTGTAATTAAACTCTAAGTGTTTTATGAAAGTATAAATACCCTACTTTTAGCTTTAACACCATACATTCAGATCCTACTAAACAAAGGAAAAAATACATTTCAGTTTCTTCTAGTTGGCAGTTACAATGCATGAACATTGCACATAATCCCACTAGGACTGATTCTAAACCTAACCAAGATTACAACACACATAATTGACAATCTGTCAATGTCATCAATGCACAGCTTTATAATTACCAATGGTTGTCTCCACAAATACCGATGCACATACTTTAGTATACTAAAAACCATATGAATCCTGATTGTATAAACACCATTCACACTCACAAGTTGCTTTAAGAATTAAACGTGTTTAAGAAAAAAACATATCAATTACATAGAATTCCCTTTCAGAATTCCGAGTAATGTAATGTCGAACGAAGAACTTCATATATCTCCGAAAGGAGTTATATCACATTAAACAACTTCCAACTACAATTCTCCACAGTTTTTCACATTTTTTGAATCATGAATAACCCTCCAACTCACATTAAGAAATTGAAAGGCTTGACAAGCCCCAATTTTCATAGAACAAAGAATGAACACATCTATCACTTCATTAATCATGGATTTAATTACCACATATTTTGATCCAAACAGGTAATTAGTCATTCACAAACAAACAAAAATGATCAAAATTTTCAATATATTGGGTAATATTAACCAAAATTTCAATACAATCATATATAAAAAATGGAAAAATAAATATATATGTATACCCCATTGAAAATGATGGGATATGCATTGTACAAAACTAATTTCAACGTTTCAACTGTCAAACATTTTTTTATATACTTTGAGATCGTATACACCAAAAATCGCAAAAAACAAACATTCAAATATCAAGTAACGGGACAAAACTTTTTGACAGTTATAAACAAAAAATCACAATTTAACAGTAGTTTTAACTCTAATTTTGATGATTTTTTACAACTACACTCCTTGATCTTATATGAATACAATGAATGAATTCGATCATCAATTTAAAATATTTACACTAGTAGATACCACAAAATCTTATGTTATACTTAATGAAAATATAAATAAACTCTAAGTGTCAGTAAATCTATCATTTTGATGGGGTACGCATTCTACGAAATTAATTTCAATGATCCAACCATCAAACTTGTTTGTATATACTTCGAGATTGCATACGCCAAAAATCGCAAAAAACAAACATTTAGAGATCAAGTAACGGGACAAAACTTTTCGACAGTTATAAATGAAAAATCATGATTCAACGGTAGTTTTAACTCCGATTTTGATGATTTTTTACATCTACACTCCTTGATCTTATATGAATATAATGAACTAATTCGATTGCCAATTTAAAATATGTTGATCATAATTTGAACAATGGAAATATGTGACAACATATATTTATTTCTATACAATGGAATAATTCACTTAGGCTTGGAAGCTTTGGTCATTAAAACAGTTGAACTGTGGTTTTTTTTATCAATATGGATGCATCTATTACACTGGTTGTGATGCAATTTTAAATGTACAAAATCAGTTCTGATGAGAAGCTGTGTCAGATGAAGCAACATTAGCAATGATTGTAGATTGTACAATAAACTTACCATTTGGAGCATCCGAGTTTTCTTCTTTCCAGATCAAAGTATCTTTCGAAAATGAAGGGTCACTATTCTGAGCTGGTTCTAAATCCTCTTTTACAATATCGTAAGAGATTTTTTGAGTTAAGTACACATATACTGTCATATGTTGAAGTCAAACTGAAGGCAAAAGGCTGACCATGCATCATAAGAAATTTACATGTTCTTCTAACTATTAGTTAAGTCTTTCCATTTTCTTGTGACTACGCTCTCTCACTATCATATGATTTTAAGACTAATAATTAGGGCTTCACATTTTCCTGAACCAGTATAGACCGAGACGAACAGAATAATTCAGAAGTCCTCAGTAGAACTTCTATTAAAAAACAACTTATGGCCAGTTATATATGGTAACGATTCCTGTTAAATCTATACAGAAAACAAAAATGAGTTGTACACATAAATGAAATCTTCTTTTATGAAATTCTGTATAAGTAAAAAAGAAGTTATAAATGAATTAATACACTTAAAGAAAATGAATTTATCACAGCCAACTGTAATACAAATTTAGACACCGGGCTTTTGAGTTTAGGATGTCTGTATGGGAGGTCTGGCTTTTGACTTGTGTTAGAATACATGACACACCCGACCGAAATCAGGGCATGCTGGCCATCACGTGAGAGTGACGTAACCATGTGCACAGTGCGGAAGATATGAATAATAATAAAAGTACGAATAAATAAAAACCAAGCTATACACTGAGTAGATAACATACATGTGCAAGCGTAAGTGTGAAAAATAATATTCAAAGCACAAAAGACCTAGTGCAGTCCAAAGGAATAAACACTACGAAACACACCCAGGGGTGGTCTTACACTGGTGATAATTTGTCAGATATGCCGAGAATCCCTCAAGAGCCACCAAAAGAGCAACCCAAACTAGAACCTGGAGGGGCGCAAAACAGAAAGTGTGAGTGGGCAAAAACAAAGCTTTTCAAAACCATTTCATTAACAAAGTTCTAACCCCTAGCCGTAAAACCTGTATAGTTTCCCAGAAAATAGAATATTCACATATATAGAAAACATGCTCAGAAATATGTCATGTCGAATGCCTCTACATAAAAATGTAAGTACTCAAGTAATGTCAATCAATGCAATGTAATCTGTCAGCCGGAGTTACCTAATGTGACCTATATGGCTGAAACTAGAGCTCAAATCTCCAACTCACTAACTATACCTGCACACGAGTCGAAACCACCTAAAGTGGTCTGTACGACAGGACTAAGTGTAAATAAATACGCTCAAGTGCTACGATCACGTGAAGACTGGGTGAACAATCGTAGGTCACCTACGAGTTGGAACCACCTATAGTGGTCTGTACGACATGATTGTGCAACTAACTTGGATCCAAGATGAGCGTGTGGTGTGGGAGGTGAACATCACGTGAAGGACTGTGCCCTACTCTGGGCAGGAGCACTAACACTGGGGGTGCAGGTTATGAGCTCTCTATGCATCTCACATCACTACTAATCACAACCATAAACCATAACTTACCTAGCACTTACCTGTGTGTCCGTAGCACCAAACATATATCTATATATGCAACTACTAATGCATAATTAAATAGGCAAATGCAATGCATGGCATTTAAAACATATAAACGTTTCATTTCATTTTCTGGGAAAATCACAAGTATATAGGTATATACGGAAAACCAAAAGCCCACTCACTGGTATGTAGAAGGGTCGTAACCCCCTTGCCTCGAGTGACTCGCTCGTCCTCGGGATAGGTTTCACCTATATGCGAAACAACTATAAAAACGTTAATTTAAAGCACATAACCCAAATTAGGTAATAACTTATCATACAATGCTCAAATGGGGTGTATGAATACACCAACATGATCTACTCAACCTCACGAACATCCCCATATTTCTAATATAATTTTCTGACATCACACGCGCCCCCACGCGCCGGCCAAGGCACGGCCACATGCGCCGCCCACGTGCAGGCATGTGCCTGGCAAACTAACGGCGTCAGTTAATGTCGTCAGGAATATTCCATTAAAACTAACAGATTCCGTTAAAGTTAACCTAACGCCATTAAGAATATTCCGTCCAAACTGACGGAATATTCCATCGTCTTCTCCGGCCAACCTCCGACGCCATCGCCAGAAAACTGGAAAAACTTCAAACCTTCATTTCTCACTCGTTTTTCACCCAAATTTCATGAAATTGGTACCAAAATGAATCTTACAACTAGAGGAACTAAACCTTACCACTTTCAAGCACTAAAACCAACAAAATCTTGTCGGAAAAACTTCCCCAAATCCGGCCAAACCTGCAACTCACAATCCCAACGTCCAAAACCTTCAAACGAACCACCCTGAGCTTCCTAAGGACCTCACCAAGCTTCCTACAACCCTGAAATTCCCAAAAACACATGATTTTACATGTGCATGAACAATACCCTGAATTGAACATCTCGGGTTCGACGTGAAAACAAAGGTTTCCTTACCTGAAATGGGTATGGTTGAACTCGTATGGACCTCACGAACACAACGATCTACCACGTTTTTGAAGAATTTGGTCTTGTCTGTACGAAGAAGAAGAAGGGAAAGAGAGAGAGACACACGGGACAGGGCAGAAAATGATAAGAATGAGTGTGGGTGCATATGTGTGGTCCAAAAGCAGCCAACCAAACCCCCAAATGACCACACAACGAAACAAAAACACTAGGGGCAAAACCGTCATTTTATCCCTACAGTACAAATAATCGGAGACAGGCTGTCACAATACAGGACAAAAAGACAAGAAGTGAAATTTTTGTTTTCACTTTGTGCGATGAAGGTGTGCATTTGTCGGGCAAAACAGTTTTGTATGACAAAGACTGACATAGCGCAAAACAGTTTTGTGCGACGATTGTTCACATGAGTTGCGCAAGGTTGGGAAAAAGTGGTGGAAGTCTTGGTTTGGCGCCAAAAACTTGCGCAACGCATATACCATGTCGTGCGAAACTTTTTTGTGCAACGGTAGTCTTCGTCGTGCAAAGTGTCGTTGTGTGACGCTTAGTTGTCAATGTCGCACAAACGGACCTTGCGCAATGAAATTTGATCCGTCGCGCTAGTATGTTTTTGTACTAGTGGATAGCTCAATAATAGATATAGAAAGAACTCGTCTCTTGTCGTTAACATTGTCTTCTTTATAAGATTACCAACTGGTGTTTCATAGTGAACCTGCTCAATTAAATTATCTGCAAACTCTTGTACAATCAATCAAATAAATCAAACTCTATTAATAATTTGCACATCAAGGATACGCATGCTCATTGCATAACCTAGAAAAGTACAAGATTAAATTTCACATGAGTGTTAGACTCCCTTATCTCTCACTTTAAATGGGTATTGGTGGCACCAGATCATGACTGCAAACTAAAATACTTTAGGTATCTGCTCGGTTCTTAGTATAATGCTTTAAATATAAATGTGTGTATATATCAATACCAAGAGAGTAATTAGTCACGCCCATTTTTGAGTAACAATTGCATGCATGTTCACATAAGATGACATCAATGATAACAGGTAATAGATGAAATTACAGAAACATAGCAGTACCCCCACATTTTCAAGTATATATGTCATCTCCTGTAATAAAGTTTTTTTATGCGCAAAGCTCTCCAACGCCCACAATTTGAACAACATTCTGAAAACACTTGATAATACTCAATAGTGATAGTAAGATATTGCTCGGTCGATAATTACTTACAACTCCTTGTAAATGTCATTGTTGGAACCCCAGTGTCCCACATCGGTCAGGAGGGAAGAAAGAAAACACTTTAAATAGAAATACCCATTCTAATCAACACCGAAGCTTTTTGTGATAAAACCCCATACAGAGACATTGATATTTCAATTAGTTGAATGTTTTAGACGAATTGAAAATCTCATTAATAGACAGACAACATTATCTCTTATATAATCGGATGTAACTAAAAGAGTTTTAAGCCACTTAGCCTCAACTTTTTGGCTTGCATGTCAAGTTAGAATATCTCCGATACACTGTCTATTAAAATGTCATGACAAGTAAATGATTAGCAACAAGCATCGTCATATGTAATGAATATAACGTAAAAACTCACCATTCGTCAAATTTTAATTAATAGTACAACAAATATAACTTTCTTCTCAAGAGATATGCGTCTTTTCCACTGAATTCGTCTTTCATGGTGGACCGTCATTGTAATTTTGTTGAATTTTAAGTTTGTTTGAATTGTATATTTCATATATTGATTTATGAAAGTACAAGGAGAATATATAGAGAAGGAAAATGGAACCGGTTCCAAGCAACCTTTCCCTAAACAACTCTAACAACTAGGTAAACCCTAAAGCTATCAACATCCTTAAATCAAGGGATTACATCAAACAACTAAAAAACCATATCGACGAGTTAACTAATCCTTAGTTTGAGGGAGCCATTATGGGGACCATACCCATGACAACTAGGTCCATCAGTCACTTCATAGTGTCCCGTGCATATCTTCCCATCACTCTAATATCTTCCAATAATTGTACTTCAACACCCCCCCCTTCAAGCTGGATTGAGGGGATTTATCGAGCCAAGCTTGCCCAAAAGACTATGAAACTAAGCAGATGGCAGTGCTTTAGTGAATAGGCCAGCCAATTAATCATAATTGCGAGTGAACACAGTGTGAATGACCTGAGATTTTACCTGAGATTGAACAAAATGACAATCCACCTCTATATGCTTTGTTTTTTCATGTAAGACAGGATTAACAGCAATGTGCATGGCTGCCTAATTGTCACACATGAGAGGCATAGAGTTGGAACAATGAAACCCTAGATCAAATAGAAGTCCTTTGGTTGCCACTGCGCGATACTCAGCTTCCGCACTTGATCGAGCAATAGCCTGTTGCTTCTTGCTTTTCCAAGTTACAATATTGCCTCCCATAAACGTGCAATAACTTGTCGTAGACCTTTTATCCATGGCATTGCCTGCCCAATCAGCATCAGTGTAACCACTTCTACTTGTAGATTGGTTATTTTGCAAGAGAATTCCTCTCCCAGTGGACCCTTTAAGATGCTAAAGAATCCGTTTAACAATGTTGAGATGATCAATAGTGGGAGAATGCATAAACTGACTAACTATCCCCACTGCGTAGGTGATATCAGGACGAGTGATGGTGAGGTAAATTAGCTTACCAACCGGTCTTTGATAATAACTCACATTATGAAGAGCTTCCCCATTCATGGTAAGCTTGGGTTTGCTGTCAATTGGAGAGGCTATGGGTTTGCAGTCAAGTAGATTTGTCCCCTTAAGAAGATTAGCTACATATTTCCTTTGATTTAGGAACAATCCTTTGGAATGACTCATTACTATTTATGAATATACTAGCTCTTCCTTTTACACTAGTGAGGGCTTTTTGAATGCTTAAATATCATGTAAATTTGAAAGTTTGTTTGTCATGTAGTCAGTTGCACCAGAGTCAACAATCTAACATTCATATTCAGTGCTTGTTTGTAATGCAGTGGAGAAAGCTTTGAGTATACCTGAGGCCCCTTCATGCGTTGCAGATTTGTTGTTTGCAATGAATCCTACAAACTGTCCTAGCATGGTAGTGTGTCCTCCATATTCATTTTGAGAGGTTGATGCAACATTCCCATGACCCATGGTTTGCAAATACGTAGCAAATTCGTTTATGAGGGCCACATGACTTGCAGTGAAGTCCATGGATTCAAGAATGACCCCAAAGGTGAAGTTTGCTGCATGTTGACTCTTGAAGTGTTTTGAGGGAATCATCTTCCCTTCTTTGGTAAATTAGGGATTTAACTCGGGATGAAGAATCCAGCATTTTTCCTCCACATAACCAACACCATCACAATAGGTACACTTGAGATGAGTATTCTTACCTTTGTTTACTTTTTGGTTTATAGCATAGGCTCGAGCTTCAGTTGGCTTTGAACTAATCTCACCATTCATAGCTTTCTTTCTAGCTTCTTCACATTGGACAGTAGCACAAACAGTTTTGAAGGTTGGCAATTCTTGGCTCATAAGTATATATGGCTTATGAGATCTTCATACTCAGAACTTAAGCTTCCCAAAAGTTGGTATATCTTGTCTTCCTCATCTCTCTTTAGTAGGATACTTGCATTTGTGGTGTGTGGAAGATACACATCCAGTTCATTCCACATAGTTTTGAGGCTGCCAAGATGTTGCACAAAAGATTTCCCTTCTTGTTAAATGCTTGCAATTTCTTTCTTCAATTGAAACACCCTTGCATAGTTGTTTTGGTTTCCATACATGTCCTTCACTGAGTTCCACAAATCTTGTCAGGACTCCGAGTAACTAAAAATTTCTACGACATGCTTCTCCATAGTATTGAGAAGTAAGGACATAACGAGCTGATCCTTGCATAGCTAAGCCTCATAAAGTTGGTGAGGTGATTTCAGGAGCTTCAATGCTTCCATTTACAAAGCCAAGCTTTCCTTTTCCTCCTAGGGTAAGTGAAATTGCACGGGACCATGGTAGATAGTTGTACTCATTCATCAAGGCTAAACACAAATGCTGATTGGTGTTAACCTTAATGTCTGCGAAATTTGAAGGAGAGGTATGCGAGATGTCACCCTCAATATTTACTGAATCTTCTTCAGCCATAACTTAAGGTTGAAGGAAAGATGTAGTGGAAGAAAAATGGCCAGAGGCAGGTTACAAAACCTGCTCTAATACCATGTCGAATTTTAAGTTTGTTTGAATTGTATGTTCATATATTGAACGAAAGTACAAGGAGAATATACAGAGAAGGAAAAGGGAACTGGTTCCAAGCAACCTTTCCCTAAACAACTCTAACAACTAGGTAAACCCTAAAGCTATCAACATCCTTAAATCAAGGCATTACATCAAACAACTAAAAAACCATATCAACAAGTCAACTAATCCTTAATTTGAGGGAGCCATTACGGGGACCATACCCATGACAACTAGGTCCATCAATCACTCCATAATGTCCCATGCATATCTTCCCATCACACCAATATCTTCCAATAATTATACTTCAACAAATTTTCTATGTTCACTTCCACGGTATCATTTCACCACCTAGAGAAGAAACACGTAATCACAATCATCGAAACATTATCCTTTGTAAGTAATTTTTCTAACAATTTGTAACTTCACACGTACCCGCACATACTCATGGTATTGGAATCTCTATTAAACATAATACCATGATAGTACGATAATTTCTCAAAACAACTTGCATATTAAATGCTCAAGAATTAATTCTTATTTAACACAAAATTCATAAGCGCATTCTCTCTCTATTATAAATATCAACATTAACCGGCATAAAACTCCATAGACAAAATAAAATAATATCAATGAGAAAATAAAATGAAACCCACATAAAGCTATTTGACCAGGATATTAAGATGATACATATGTGGAAACATTACATGCGCAAGATATTCATTTACTTGAATGCTTTTTAAAACTCAACCATAAAATTCCATGATTTTGTTTTTCTCCATGCACTAAGTCTTAGTCGAAACCAAAGCTGAGCAAGCAATATATCTCCTTATCAAAAATTAATTCCATTCATTTTTATAATAAAATATTGTCATACATGAGCTCATTTAACAATCTCATAAGGAGAGATGTGAAACACTTCGAATTTTGCACTGATTATGGACAACATGTGTTTCTGATATTGTATTTACACTCGCAAGAAAATTATTTAAAAATTACTTGAATTATGCACTGACTAAGCGCCACATGGGTTCATTCTGTTATTTTATCAAATGACAACTACTTAGAAATTAAACAAGCAGAAATTACATGCCCTATCAAAGTTCATGTGCTGAGCAAATTAGATAAGTGAAAACCGTATAATTAAGAGAGTACTCAATAATCAAATGGCACAATTTTCTTTTACCAAAACAACTAAAGAGTACTTCCCTGTATGTCTCACGATTCCAATTCACAATTCTTATCATCTCATCTTCATACTTCCTTGTCATATATCCATAATTCCTTGTCATCATCTGCAAATAGACCTCAGTACACGAGATTTTCTAAACCCCACAAGTTGAATGATATTCTGGAATTCATTTGGAAAAAATTTATCAGTGGTGACATCTACTAGATTAAAGATAAACATATATAACTAAATAATCACATAAATCAAAGATAGTTTACAGGAATATAACTCCACCAAAATATTTATAGTAAAAATGTCATTGCCATGAACAGATTGTGATCATGTAGGGATTCGCACAATATCAGATAAAGCTAAAATTAATAATAATAATACCACGCATGACACACCCCGGTCAAGATCAGGGCATGCTGGCCATCAAGTGAGAGTGACGTAACCACGTGCACAGTGCGGAAGCTAAAAATAATAATAAAAGTACGAATAAAAAAAACCAAGCTATACACTGAGTAGGTAACATACATGTGCAAGCGTAAGTGTGATAAATAATATTCAAAGCACAAAAGACCTAGTGCAATCCAGGGAAACAAACACTGACGAAACACACCCAGAGGTGGTCCTACATTGGTGACAATCTATCAGATATGCCGAGAATTCCTCGTGAGCCACCAAAAGAGTAATCCAAACTAGAACCTGGAGAGACGCAAAACAGAAAGTCTGAGTGGGCAAAAACAAATCTTGTCAAAACCATTTCATTAAAAAAGTTCTAACCCCTCGCCGTAAAACCTGTATAGTTTCCCAAAAAATAGGATATATACACATATAGAAAACATGCTCAGAAATATGCCATGTCGAATGCCTCTACATAAAATGTAAGAAAACCAGGTAGTGACAATCAATGCAATGTAATCTGTCAACTGGAGTCACCTAACGTGACCTGTACGGCTGAATCTAGAGCTCAAATCTCCAACTCACTAACTATACCTGCACATGAGTTGGAACCACCTAGAGTGGTCTGCATGACAGGACTGAGTGTAAATAAGTACGCTCAAGTGCTACGATCACGTGAACACTGGGTGAATAATCACGGGTCACATACGAGTCAGAACCACCAATACTGGTATGTATGACAGGACTGTGCAACTAACTTGGATCCAAGATGAGCGTGTGGTGTGGGAGATGAACATCACGTGAAGGACTGTGCCCTACTCTAGGCGGGAGCACTAACACCGGGGGTGCAGGTTATGAGCTCTCTACGTATCTAACATCATTACTAATCACAAACATAAACCATAACTTACCTGGCACTTACCTGTACGTCTGTAGTACCAAACATATATATATGCAATAACTAATGCATAATTAAATAGGCAAACGCAATGCATGGCATTTAAAACATATAAACTTTTCATTTCATTTTCTGGGAAAATCACAAGTATATAGTGAAGGACGATTTGTGAAAAACAAGTTCATTTGAGCAACATCAACAACATGCAATTAACAATTAAAAGGCGGAATCATGTTTATATGCACTCAAAAACAAAACTTAACCCATGAACTTCAAAGCCTAGTAGATAGGTGAACCAAGACTAAACTCAAAACAAAGTGAGTTGAGAAATCAATACCTTTGTAGATTCCTCTTTGCATAAGCAAAGGCTAATCACCCAAAGAGAGGGCCTTCATTCCTTGCATCTTAGATCCATGGATTTGGATGGATGATAAGGTTTCTCCAAGTTCCCAAAATTGAGAACCTCTAAGTCTCCACACCAAGGCATATTGTAGAAGAAATGAGTGACCTTGAGGAAGTAAGATTGCTAGATGTTTTCCTCAAGGGTGGCCGGCCTCTTTTAGAGCAAAGGGAGGTTTTTGTTCTCATCTTTACTCCTAAGAAAACCCTTAGGATGAAATGGCTATAAAGATGTCTTTATACCACCTCACAATGGAGTGGCAAACTTGCAATTAAGCCAAGTTCACTACCCTCCTCTAAATGGCCGGCCATATGGGATTTATTGGGCTATTTGGGCCTTTGTGAATCATTATTCATTAAGTTGTCATACAACTTAAGTTAATGGACTTGACGTTCGAAGCCCATTGGGCCTTAAGGTCCAAAACTATCCCAAGGTCTTTTAACGAACTTATTCGTTTGATTAATAATCATATTATTTAATCCTTGCCATAAACAATTAAACCATTTAATTATTCTTACTCATCTCCGTTGAATCTTCAATCTCTACCTTACACAGTGTACGATCCATTAGGTTCCTTTTAGCGAGGCAGTGGGCGATTCAAACTCTTTCAAATCGATTGTGAATTGAAACTTACTTTCAATTCTCCCGTTAGTGATAATACACTTTTAGGGCTTCCACAAACCATGGTTGACGCCTAGTAGCATGTCATGGTTACCCAAGCTAATCAGAAGAGGTGGAGCACCTATTCAGTTTTAGGATTACAAATGCAATACGGTCTTTCTCTAATACAATACTCTTGACCACATTGTTTGGTTTAATAGTTTATTCATGTCTACTATCCAATGTGAGTCTTGTGCTTATATGATTACCTTGAATGTGATTTGGAACACATTCCTAAATCTCATTCATACTTTGGCCAAAGATTCTTAATCATATCATAGAGTATTCTCCCTCAAACAGTTTGAAGGTTAGAGATCCCTTGTTGCGCATTCACTTGCCTCCATGGCTAAGTGGCTTAACCCCAACGATGTCGTGGACACCCTCCTGATGGAGTGACTTTGACATAATCAAAGATTAAGGACCTAACCACAAGACAACTGTGATGCCTCAGGTCAAAAGACTAATTTGCATTATCCTAACCATGAGTTCTTATGTGACATGAATATGAGAACTCTTCGTTGATCGTGTTCAGTGAACTCATTCTCTATTGAGCACCTACGTACTTGTCTTGATGTCACACACACCAATGACTCGAGACTAGTCACTCTCCCTGAGAGAAGACATAGCACGTACTGATCTTAACGGACTGTCAATGCCCAATTGACAATCCTATGATCAGGAACGTTTAGGATGTGTCAACGAAAGAATGGTCTCATGAATCTAACTTCTTTAGATCGCATTCTTCCAATCACATATTCCTTGGACTTATCGTTTAAGCATATAACATTTATATGAGACGGCTCAAACAATAATCTTTGCCCTTTACATTTAAACTACATTAGTTTGAAATGTCCGTAAAGTATCATCATATGATTGGTTTTAGGGCACATTTCCAACATATAGGTATATACGGAAAACCAAAAGCCCACTCACTGGTATGTAGAAGGGCCGTAACCCCCTTGCCTCGAGTGACTGCGCTCGTCCTCGAGATAGGTCTCACCTACATGCGAAACAACTATAAAAACATTATTTAAAGCACATAACCAAAACTAGGTAATAACTTCTCATACAATGCTCAAATGGGGTGTATGAATACACCAACGTGATCTATTTAACCTCACGAACATCCCCATATTTTTAAAATAATTTTTTGACATCATACGCGCCCCCACGCGCCATCCATGCGTAGGCACATGCCTAGCACACTGACAGCGTCAGCTAACGCCGTCAGGAATATTCCATTAAAACTAACAGATTCCATTAAAGTTAACCTAACGCCGTTAGGAATATTTCGTCGTCTTCTCCGGCCAACCTCTGGCGTCGTCGTCGTCTTCGAAAAACTGGATAAACTTCCAACCTTCGTTTCTCACTCGTTTTTCACCCAAATTTCATGAAATTGGTACCAAAATGAAGCTTACAACTAAACGAACAAAACCTTACCACTTTCAAGCACTAAAACCAACGGAATCTCGCTGGAAAAACTTCACCAAATCCGGCCAAACCTGCAACTCATGATCCCGACATCCAAATCCTTCAAACGAACCACCCCGAGCTTCTTAAGGACCTCACCAAGCTTCCTATAACCCTGAAATTCCCAAAAACACATGATTTTACGTGTGCATGAACAGTGACCAAATCGGGGATCACAAGTTTGACGTGAAAAGAAAGGTTTCCTTACCTAAAATGGGTATGGTTAAACTCGTATGGACCTCACGAGCACAAAGGTATAATTTTCTTCCTCGATCCATAACGTTTTCGAGTGATTTGGTTTTTGTCGTACGTAGGTGATGAAGAAAAGGGAGAGAGAGAGATACGGGACAGGGCAGAGGATGAGAATGAGTGTGGGTATGTGTGTGTGGTCCAAAAACAGTTAACCAAAACTCCAAAAACAACCACACACGAAACAAAAACATTAGGGGCAAAATCATCATTTTACCCCTACGGTACTAAAAATCCAGGACGGGCTGTCACAACCTACCCACCTTAAAAAAAATTTCATCCCAAAATTCATAACAACCACTCACACCAACCACTAGCAATCAAAGAACAACCGAGGATACAAATCTTTCATCTGATCTTCAGTCTCCCAAGTAGCCTCCTCAGCTGAATGATTTCTCCACAAAACTTTCACCAAATTCACAGTCTTGTTCCTTAGAACCTTCTCCTTCCAATCCAGAATCATTACTGTTTCCTCATCATAAGTTAAATCTGGATTAATTTCTAAAGGTTGAGGAGGTATAACATGTGATGGATCCGCAACACAATGATGAAGCATGGATACATGAAAAACATTATGCACTTTAGGCAACTCAGAAGGCAACTCAAGCCTGTAAGCCACTTCACCAACTCGCTCGGTGATCATGTACGGTCCAATACACTTGGGACTCAGCTTACCTTTCTTTCTAAACCGTACAACACCTCTTCACGGTGAAAGCTTCAGAAACACCCAATCGCTAACCTCATACACTCTGTCCATAGCATGCCGGTCTGCTAAACTCTTTTGTCGATCTTGGGCCTCCTTCAAGTTAGACTTGATTACCTGAACATTCTGAGTAGTCTCCTCAACAATTCTTGGGCCCACCAAAACTCTTTCTCCGACCTCAGACCAACATAAGGGTGTACGACAAGATCTACCATACAACGCCTCAAATGATGCCATGCCGATACTCGAATGAAAGCTGTTGTTGTAGGCAAATTTCATTAAATCCAACCGCTTGTGCCAAGCATCGCCAAACTGCAACACCGAAGATCTCAACATATCCTCCAACGTCTGAATAGTTCTCTCTGACTATCCGTCTGTCTGAGGATGATATGTTGTACTATAAAGTAATCTCATACCCAAAGCTTCCTAAAAAGCCACCCAAAATTTAGAAGTAAATCTTGGGTCACGATCCGAGACAATACTCACTGGAACACCATAGTACTTCACAATCTTCGAGATGAACAACTCAGCTAATCGACCCAAAGAATATTTTTCCCTCACTGGAATAAAATGTGCTGACTTAGTAAATTGATCAAAAATCACCCAAATGCCGTCAAAACCATTATGTGTACGCGGAAGCTTGTACACAAAATCCATAGTAATGTTTTCCCATTTTTACTCTGGAATGGGAAGCGGCTGCAACAACACCAACGACTTCTTCCTTTCAGCTTTAACTTGTTGGCAAATAGCACACCTACTCATATACTCAGCTAACTCCCTCTTCATACCCGACCAATAATAAAATGGTCGAATGGTATAATACATTTTAGTAGCTCCTAGATGCATCGCATAAGCTGACATATGTGCTTCATCAAGAATTGCTTTCTTTAAATCCAAGTTATTCGGCACAAACATCCTACCTTCCTGCATAAGCATGCCATCCGATTCACGAACTCTGAGGTCTTTCCTTTTCCCTTGATTCCTAGCTTGAATTATTTCCTGAGTTTCTTTATCAGCCATCTGGACTTCAAGTACACGATCAATTAGAATTGGCCTAACTTGAAAATTAGCAAGTAAAGCCACCTCTTGATCTTCTGCCTCTAACCTCACTCCAGTTGATCTCAAGTTTACCAAAAGAGGAACACGACTAGCATACAACACATTAATACGGCCCTGAGATTTCCTGCTAAGTGCATCGGCTACCACATTAGCACGACCAAGGTAATAATCAATCGTGCAGTCATAATCACTAAGTAGTTTCAACCACCTCCGCTGACGAAGATGAAGATCCCTCTGCGTGAAAAGATATTGAAGACTCTTATGATCTATAAAGATCTTGCATTTCTCTCCATAAAGATAATGTCTCCACAACTTCAGCGCAAAGATAATGGCCGCTAACTCCAAATCATGTGTAGGGTAATTCAACTCATGAAGCTTCAATTGTCGTGAAGCATAAGCAATCACCCTACAATGCTGTATTAACACACATCCCAGACCGGAAGCATCGCTATAGACTTCAAAATCACCACTATCGTCCGGGAGTGCCAAAACAGGTGCATGAGTGAGACAATACTTAAACTGCTGGAAACTCTGCTCACAATTATCATCCCACTCAAATTTAACATCTTTCCTCTTTAACCTCGTCAGTGGTAAAGCAATCATGGAAAAATCCTTAACAAACCGTCGGTAATACCCTGCTAAACCAAGGAAACTCCTCACCTCAGTGACGGTTCGTGGTTGCTCCCACTTCTCCACAACTGCTACCTTTTGAGGATCCACCAAAATACCTTGAGCAGAAATGACGTGCCCCAAAAATGCTACTTGATCTAACCAAAACTGGCACTTGCTAAACTTAGCATAGAGTTGGTGTCCCTCAACCTTTTCAACACCAAAGTAAGATGTCGAATATGCTCAAATTTAGACTTAGAGTATACCAGAATATCGTCGATGAAGACAATAACAAACCTATCCAAATACGGCTGGAATACTCGGTTCATCAAATCCATGAAAGCAGCTAGTGCATTCGTCAATCCAAATGGCATAAACAGAAACTCGTAATGACCATAACGAGTCCTAAAAGCTGTCTTAGGGACATCCTCCCTACTAATCTTCAACTATTAATATCCAGACCTCATGTCAATCTTGAAAAATACACAAGCACCTTGAAGCTGATCAAACAAATCATCTATACGCGGCAATGGATAACGGTTTTTAATCGTTACCCGATTCAATTGCCGGTGATCAATACAAAGCCTCAAAGTTTCGTCTTTCTTCCTCACAAACAACACTGGGGCTCCCCAAGGTGAAGTACTAGGCTGAATAAAACCTTTATCCATTAATTCCTGCAACTGGACTTTCAATTCCCTCAACTCAGCAGGAGCCATACGATAAGGAGTCAAGGATATTGGATTAGTACCTGGAAGCAAATCAATGGTAAACTCCACGTCTCGGTTTGGCGGCAAACCTCGTAAATCCACAAGGAAAACATCAGGAAAATGTCTGACTACCCTTACATCCTCCACACTACTAGGAGCAACATCATTCAACACCACATGAGCCAAGTATCCCTGGCAACCCTTTGATAACAACCTTTTCGCTCGCATAGCAGAAATAACGCCATGTCTCACCCCACTCTGCTTGCCCACAAAAGTAACCACAGGTAATCCTGGATGATGGAAGGTAACTATTTTCCCATAACAATCAATATTGGCACGATTGAAATGCAACCAATCCGTGCCCAAAATCACATCAAAGTCAACAATATCTAACGGGATAAGGTCAGCTGGCATAAAAACATCATCTACCATCACTAGACATCTTAGGTACACACGATCAACAATACATCTCTCCCTTCTTGGCATAGCAAACTCTAAATCATACCCTAGAGGTGTAGGGTGAGGTTGCGTCACTTGAGCAAAGGTATGAGAAATAACAGAATGTGTAGCACCACAATCAATTAATACTCTAGCAAAATAACCAAGGATATTTAACGTACCCATGATCAAGTCTGGATTATTCTGAGCATCCTGCAGAGAGATATTATGGATACGCCCCTGGGTCTGCTGCCGTCCACCACGACCTCTACTAGTCTGATCACCATAACTCTATACATTACACCCCTAACTAGACTGACCAGACTGTCTTGAAGATTCCGCACTACTAGCAGCAATCTCCCCGTGCTGAGGCTATCCTCCCTGGTACCACCGAGATCCACCTGCTGGAACTGGAGGATACGGCATATAGCCACCAGAATACTGGGGATACCCACTCTGAGAATACGGATCTTGGGGATACGGATATTGTCCTGGCACATAAGGAAAGGCAACATCCTGATAGTAATAGGCACCACTACTACCTGTCTGACCATAACTACCAAGGCCAGGAACCAGCTGGATCGGCGCAGGTGGTGGCAAGAAAGACTGTTGGGGCCTCTGCTGACTCTGGGGACAATTTGCAGCCTGATGTCTCATCTGCTCACAAGTGAAACAACAACCGCTGCCTCTCCTGCACTCTCCAAAATGTCGATTATTATATCTGCAGCAAACCGGAGCCCTCCCTCTGGCCTTTAGCATGCCCAACAAATCTACCACCACGACCCTGACCAGTGGCACTAAAACCACTGTTGGAAGAACTGGAACTAGTCCCACCTCGCTTAAAACTCTGGGTCTTGCGAGGTCCGAGAGACGCCTGACCTTTACCCCTGTCATCTTTCCTCTGGTTGCCATTTTTTTCTTCCTCCTTACTCTCGTTGGGCATGTTCTCGGAATCCTCAATCCTCAACAGAATCTCAAAGAACTCCTTGTAAGAGTCGCAAGGGGTAGTGGTCGCCATAGAACGCCACTTCTTCTTAGTACCCAAATAGAAACGACAAAGTATCTCTGTCGGATTGGTAGCAACATTCGGATAATAACGGGACAAATCAGTAAATCTCTTATAATACTCATTCGCTATCAACTTCCCTTACCTCAACTCGGTGAATTCTTGGTTTTTGCAATCTATGTACTCAAGAGGCACAAACCTTCTCCTAAACAACTCTCTGAACACCTCCAAATCAGTCATCTCCTCTGGGGACAAACGACAAACCTCCTGCTCCCACCAGAATGTAAATTCCTTACCCTACCCAAGAACCAAGATGTTGTCTCAACCCACTTCTCAACAGGGAGATTCCCCTGATTATGCAGTACATGAAAGGTTTTTTCAATATGTTCCAGCCACCGCTCAGCACCCTCAAAACCTTCGTGGCCTTCGAACTTATCTAGTTTCAGATTGTCCATAGTATCCAGATGAGTGCTCTGGGGAGGGCGAAGTGCCGACAGAATAGCGGTAGCGATAGCTTCCCCCAGTTGAACTACATCGGGGAAACTACGCTCAGCATAGCGATGTGGTTCCCAACGAGGCAGCATAGTTCTAACAGAAGACACCAAAACAATTAGAACACTCAGAAAAATACAAGACTGCCAAACGTATGCTCTGATACCAAACTGACATACCCTGACCGAGATCAGGGCGTGCTGGCTGTCACGTGAAAGTGACGTAACCACGTGCACAGTGCGAAAGCTAAGAATAAGAATAAAAGTACGAATAAATAAAAATCGAGCTATACACTGAGTAGGTAACATACATGTGCAAGCGTAAGTATGATAAATAATATTCAAAGCACAAAAGACCTAGTGTAGTCCAGGGGAATAAACACCAACAAAACACACCCAGAGGTGGTCCTACACTGGTGACAATCTGTCAGATATGTCGAGAATTCCTCGTGAGCCACCAAAAAAGCAATCCAAACTGGAACCTGAAGGGGCACAAAACAGAAAGTGTGAGTGGGCAAAAGCAAAGCTTATCAAAACCATTTCATTAACAAAGTTCTAACCCCTCGCTGTAAAACCTGTATAGTTTCCCAGAAAATAGAATATATACACATATAGAAAACATGCTCAGAAATATGCCATGTCGAATGCCTCTACATAAAACGTAAGAAAACTAGGTAGTGACAATCAATGCAATGTAATTTGTCAGCTGGAGTCACCTAACGTGACCTGTACGGCTGAATCTAGAGCTCAAATCTCCAACTCACTAACTATACCTGCACATGAGTAGGAACCACCTAGAGTGGTCTGTACAACAGGACTGGGTGTAAATAAGTATGCTCAAGTGCTACGATCACGTGAAGACTGGGCAAATAATCGTGGGTCACCTACGTGTTGCAACCACCAATAGTGGTTTGTATGACAGAACTGTGCACCTAACTTGGATCTAAGATGAGCATGTGGTGTGGGAGGTGAATATCATGTGAAGGACTGTGCCCTACTCTAGGCGGGAGCACTAACACTGGGGGTGCAGGTCATGAACTCTTTACGTATCTAATATCACTACTAATCATAAACATAAACCATAACTTACCTGGCACTTACATGTACGTCCACAGCACCAAACATATATATATATGCAACTACTAATGCATAATTAAATAGGCAAACACAATGCATGGCATTTAAAACATATAAACGTTTCATTTCATTTTTTGGGAAAATCACAAGTATATAGGTATTTACAGAAAACGAAAAGCCCACTCACTGGTATGTAGAAGGGTCGTAACCGCTTTGCCTCGAGTGACTGTGCTCGTCCTTAGGATAGGTCTCACCTATATGCGAAACAACTATAAAAACGTTAATTTAAAGCACATAACCAAAACTAGGTAAGAACTTCTCATACAATGCTCAAATGGACACCAACGTGATCTACTCAACCTCATGAACATCCTCATATTTTTAAGATAATTTTCTTACGTCACACGCGCCCCCATGCGCAGGCACGTGCCTGGCACACTGACGGCGTTAGTTAACGCCGTCAAGAATATTCCGTTAAAACTAACAGATTCCATTAAAGTTAAACTAACATCGTTAGGAATATTCCATCCAAACTAACGGAATATTCCGTCGTCTTCTCCGACCAACCTCCGGCGCCGTCGTCGTCGCCGAAAAACTGGAAAAACTTCCAACCTTCGTTCATGAAATTGGTACCAAAATAAAGCTTACAACTAGAGGAACAAAACCTCACCACTTTCAAGCACTAAAACCAATAGAATCTCGCCGGAAAAACTTCACTAAATCCAGCCAAACCTGCAACTCACAATCCCGACGTCTAAATCCTTCAAACAAACCACATCGAGCTTCCTAAGGACCTCACCAAGCTTCTTATAACCCTGAAATTCCCAAAAACATATGATTTTACGTGTGCATGAATAGTGACCAAATCGGGGATCACGAGTTTGACGTGAAAACAAAGGTTTCCTTACCTGAAATGGGTATGGTTGAACTCGTATAGACCTCATGAACACAAAGGTATAATTTTCTTCCTCAATCCGTAAAGTTTTCGAGTGATTTGGTTCTTTTCCATACATAGATGATGACGAAAAGGGGGAGAGAGAGATACGGGATAGGGTAGAGGATGAGAATGAGTGTGGGTGTGTATATGTAGTCCAAAAGCAGCCAACCAAAACTCCAAAAACAACCACACACGAAACAAAAACACTAGGGGTAAAACCGTCATTTTACCCTACGGTACGAAACAGGCTGTCACAGCGCAAGTCAATGTAACTTAATGAATAAAATTAAGAAACCCCCACAATTTAAAATATGTCATTAATTTTAAAATGAATAAAAGAAACCCCACAATTTAAAATGGGAATTGTTATTAGCACTCCAAAATCTCATTCTACACTCCAAACTTTCTATATTAGGAAAGAAAAATACACTTATGAGGAGTGTAGAATGGGATTTTTGGAGTGCCAATAACACTTCCCTTTAAAATTTGTCATTAATTTTAATATGAATATTCCTCACAAAAGGGTTCTACAATAACCGCCACATTTGAATGATCTCCTGAAATTCACTCGACCAAACTTAAATTATATGATACTCTAGATTTTCTAGCTTTGAGTTTCATATTTTTCATATATTCAGATGTCCAAGTGACAAAGTATATATGAGAGAAAAGAGGGAGAAGATGTCCGGGTGGCAAGCAACTAACTAGAAGGAAGAAAATAAGGCTGTTTATCACAGCCAACTAAAGCTCACCTACTTAACCCAATCAGTCATCTTCCTTAGATCAAGGTAAAGCTTTATCTACTTTACACTAATCAATCACTTCCCTTAAATTAAGGAAAAGCTGATTTACAACAATATGGCCTTAAGCTTACCCTAGAGATACACTCATGGTAACTGACCCTAGAAGCTAACCCTCAACCTATTGAGACACCCTTCATTCCTTCAACACTCCCCTTTAAGCTGGATCGAGTAAGTTAATTGAGCCAAGCTTGCCCAAAAAAATAATGAAACGAAGCCAATGCCAAAGTCTTGGTAAAGAGATCTGCCAGTTGATCATGGCTTCATGTGAAAATGGCATGTATGACTTGAGTTTGAACTTGAGCTCGAATAAAATGACAGTCCACTTCGATATGTTTGGTTCTTTTATGAAACTTAGGGTTAGCAGCAATGTGCATGGCTGCTTGATAATCACACATAAGGGACATCGGGGACGAAGTAGGAAACCCTAAGTCTGAAAAGAGCCCTTTAAGCCAAATAAGTTCACAAGCAGTGGTTGCCATGGCTCAATATTCAACCTCTTCACTAGAGTGAGCAATGACTTGTTGCTTATTGCTCTTCCAAGTGACAAGGTTTTCACCCACAAATGTATAATACCCCGTGGTAGATTTTCTATCAAGTGCATTCCATGCCTAATCTGCATCCGTGTAGCCACTAATGGCAGCAGACTTATTATTATGCATGATGATTCCTTGCCCTATTAAACCCTTGAGATAGCGTAGGATTCTCTTAACAATGTGAACGTGATCAACAGTGAGAGAATGAATAAATTGACTTGCCAAGCTCACTACATATGTGATATCTGGGTGAATGATGGTGAGATAAATAAGCTTCCCTACCAACCGCTGATAATAACTCTCATCATGCATGGCTACGCCCTCTATATTGAGTCTCAGTTTACAATCCGCATGAGTGATGGTAGGTTTGCAATCAAGCATGTTTGCTTACTGAAGAAGATCTAGTACATATTTGTGTTGATGAAGAAACATCCCCTTCAAAGAAGTTGCCATTTCAATGCCCAAAAAATACTTGAACCACCTCAGATCTTTGATAGCAAATGTTTCATGTAGAGAACATTTTAGGGCCTCAATTTCAACAGCACTATCCCCTGTGATGATGAGATCATCCACGTAGATGAGAACCACCAACTTCCCAGTGGTACCAGTTCTTACAAACAGCAAAGAATCAACATTACTTCGAACAAATCCAACCTTCTCGAGTACTAAACTGAGCTTGGCATACCAAGCTCTCGGGGATTGTTTCAATCCATATATTGCCTTGTGCAAACATTGACTTTAAGACCATTATAGCCTAGAGAAGGTTGCATATACAATTCTTCTTGTAACTCTCCATGAAGAAAGACATTCTTCACATCCATTTGATAGAGGGATCACCCACAATTAACAGCCACCGAGAGTAAGACTCTCACTGAATTCATCTTAGCCACATGAGCAAATGTTTCTTTATAATCTACCCAAAGGTTTGGGTAAAACCTCGACCCACAAGTCTAGCCTTGTGTCTCTCAATAGAACCATCAAACTTAATTTTATCTTGTAAATCCATTGACTTCCAATAGCCCTTTTTCCTGGTGACAGTTGAACTAAACTCCAGGTGTTGTTTTCTTCTAGTGCATGAAGCTCATCTGTCATGGCTTGATTACATCGTGGGAGGAGTGATGCTTCTTGGAAACTTATAGGTTCACAATGTTTATCAATTTCACTAAGAAATGCATCATGAGATGCAGAGAAGTCACGAAAATTGATTCTTTTAGTGATAAGATGCCGTGAGGCATAAGTAACATAATCCTGCAGCTTAGTTGGAGGTTTCCTAGTTCGATGAGGGTTTCTTTTAATCATTTGAGACTCTGTAAGAGGTTGAGAGTGATCAGACTGGGATTCATCGTCCCTTTCACTGGTAGTAATTGGACTAGCCGTGATTAAGTCGGTTTGCACTTCTTCTCCATTTAAACTCACAGAGACTGGGTTGTCTTCCAACACTAGATGATCAAAGTTTTAAGGGAGTGGAATAATTCAAACAATTCCTCCCCCTAATTAGTAGTAGTGCCTTTGGAAGTGAAATAAGGATAGTCCTCTTCGAACTTCGCATCTCTTGACACATTGCTCTTCTTAGTGACTGGATTGAAGCACTTCTATCGCTTTTGAGTGGAAGAGTACCCTATAAACACGCACTTGGTAGCCTGGCATCTAATTTGTCATGATTCAAGGCTTGTATGTGAACAAAGCAAACACATCCAAATACCTTGAGGTATGTCAAATCAAAATTTCTACCTTTAAGTGTTTCATAGGGAGATTTGTACTCTAGTACACAACTTGGGAGTTGGTTGATGAGATAAGTGGTATTGAGAATAGCAAATGATCAAAACTTATTGGGAACATGCATGTGAAGCATGAAAACACGAGTGTTCTCCAAGAGGTCCCTATTCTTTCTTTTGGCTACTTCATTTTGTTGAGGAGTTCCTACACAGCTAGTTTAATGTATGATGCCCTGAGAACTTAAGTATTAAAGCATGTTGTTGGATAGAAATTTAGTGCCATTGTCTGATCTTAAAACTTTAATGTTTGATTGGAATTGAGTTTTAACATGCATGTTAAAATCTTTGAAAATGCTTAGGACTTCACTCTTTGATTTCATAAGGTATAAAAAACTCATTCGAGAGAAGTCATCAACAAATAGAACAAAACACTTAAATCTTTCCATTAATTCTATTGCTAGTCCCCATACATTAGTGTGTACCATTTCAAAAGGTTTACTTGTCCTAGACATCGAATTACCAAAAGGTAGCCTAGTAAACTTAGAAAATTGACAAGTATCACAAGTAAGATGATATTTACAAAAAAAGGGAAACAATTTAGACAAAACAGCACCTGAGAGGTGACCTAATCTCTTATGCCAAAGTTGGTTTTCATCAATGGACTTCACTTGAGCTCAAAACACCTAAGGAAAACATGCATCCTTGCACATGTAGTAAAGTCCATTTATGAAGACCCCTTCACCAATCATCTGCATGGTGAGAACATCCTAAAAAATCACTTTATCTGGGGAGAAAATAACGTGGCAGTTTAGGGTATTTGTGATTTTTCCAATTGACAGAAGTTGGAAAGGAAAGGTTAGTACATGTAAGGCAGTGGAAGATGTTTTGTGTGAGAGTAAGTTTATTTCTCCTTTGCCCAAGACTAAGACATTTTTTCCATTTGCAACTCAAACATGTAAAGGACTTGAAAAACGTTTAAAATGATGCAAGTTTGTGACTTTGTTTGTTATATGATATGTGGCGCCTGAATCTATTATCCAACAATCATTTTTAGTACTAGTTAGTAGAGCAGTAGTGAAGGCTTTGAGTATACCAGATGCATCATCATGTGGTACCTTCTTATTTCCAGCAAGAAAGCTAGCAAACTATCTTAACATAACTATATGACTGCCCTTATCCTTGCCTTAAGCTTGTGAACCTCCTCCGTGTCCTTTACTTTGAAGGTAGATTGAAAATTCATTGACGAGTGACAATGGATTGGCAATGAACACCATGGATTCTTGTGAAACAATAGGAGATTGAGCATTAGCAAGTTGAGCCTTAGGGTGAGGGTGAAATTACTGTAAGGACCTTGGTATTATCTTTCCATCTTTGCTGAATTTAGGCTTGAGTTCATGATGAAGTTCCCAACATTTTTCTTCCACTTGACCAACACCATTGTAGTATTTGCATTTTAGGTGTGTATTTCTACCCTTGTACACTTTTGCTTCTGATTCTGAGTTCTTATAACTTGAGGCATATGCACGAGTCTCAGTTAATCTTGAGTTGTGCTCAGTATTCTTCACTTTCTTCCTTGCTTCTTCTCACTGAATAATTGCACAAACATTGTTGAAAGTCGGCAGTTCTTGACTCATCAAGATGTGACTTCTTAGGTCCTCGTATTCTGAGTTTAAACTCCCTAACAGCTGATAGATTTGTCTTTCTCAGCTCATTTTAGGAGAATGGTAGGGTATGTGGCATGAGGAAGATATACATCCAGCTCATTCCACATGGCCTTGAAGCTCCCAAGGTGTTGAACAAACGCCTTCCCGTCTTGTTGGGCACTGGCAATATCCTTCTTAAGTTGAAACACTCATGCATAATTATTTTGATTTCCATACATATCTTGCAAGGCTTTCCAAAGGTCAAGTGATGAATTGTAATAGCTAAAAAAACTCAGCAACATATTTCTCCATGGTGTTGAGGAGTAAGGACATGACAAGCTGATCCTTGTAAAGCCATGCACCATATGTAAATAAGGAGCTGTCTAGAGCCTCCACACTTCCATTGACAAACCCTAATTTTCGTCTAGCTTCGAGGGCAAGTGAAACAGCTAGGACCAAGGAAGATAATTGAACTCGTTCAAGAGAACTGAACACAGACGTCTGAGAAATTTGGGGAGAGGCTATGCTGAGTTTCCTCATCGCGATTTACTGAGCTTTCTTCCACCATGGCTCAAAGTTTGAAAGAGATAACGCACCAGCAAGAATGGCAGAGACTAGTTTCAGAAGAACCTACTCTAATACCATGTAGATTTTTTAGCTTTGAGTTTCAATGCATTTTTCATATATTCAAATGTACAAGTGACAAGGTATATATAAGAGAAGAGAGGGAGGAGATGTCCAGGTAGTTAGCTGCTGCAAGCAGCTAACTTCAAGGAAGAAAAGAAGGTTATCTATCACAGCTAACTAGAGTTTACCTACTTAACCCAATCTATCATCTTCTTTAGATCAAGGAAAGACTTCATCTACTTTACACTAATCAGTCACTTCCCTTAAATTAAGGACGTAAGCTTAACCTAAAGATACACTCATGGTAGCTGATCCTAGAAGGTAACCCTAAACTCATCGAGACACATTTCATGCCTTCAACAAATACTCATAATCGCATGGTACAATGCATCTAATTTAATTCCTCCAAGCAAAATAAGATGGAGTGATCCCCACAGTTTAAAGATGCTATAAAATTTATATGTCAAAAGCTTTTCTTATTTCAACTCTCTACAAAAAAAAAAAAAAAAAAAAAAAAAAAAAAAAAAATTCAACTAAATTATATTGGTATAGTGAAGCAAGGCAATATAACAGCAACCAAAAGGATTAATATAAAGACCAATGGGTGATTAAACGTAGGTTAATAGAATTAATGGGAACTACTGTTATATCTCTTAGCATCAAAATTAGTAAGTAAGAGAGAAAGAAATCAATCACTTATACATTTGCTAAACGACAGGCAATAGCTGTCAACATAATTCGAAGAGAATAAGGTGCAAAATGGATCTTACTTGTCAAGGCTTCTTTCTAGCTATCAACACATTAATAGAAATAAAACAAAGTCAATGAATATGTACATTCTTATATTCTATCTGCATTTCTTAATCGTCGGTCCTCAGTTCTTCTTTCTTCCAGCCAAACAGTAAGACGTGGTCCAAACATTAAGTCCTAGGAGAGGCATGAGTGGAGCGCATGAGCGGGGGAAGATTCTAGACATACGAGGAAGGTGAATCTTTTAAGTCTTGCATATAGCATATTTGTTTTGTGTGCATCATGAGTAGATTATTTAGATCTAGTTCAATGGCCAGCACTAGCTCTAGATCCAACTTAGGAACTATACCTGACATTGTCAATGAGGAACAAAAACTTGATTTTCAAACAGATGAAAGTATTGATTTTTCTGAATGGAATATTCCAAAGGTTTCAACCCAAAATATTTACAAGAAAAAATGGTCTTTGACCTCTTTTAAATCAGAACATCACGTCAAAACAGTTGAAAAGGCTTATGCTCTTAGCAAAGAACATGAGACTTGTCAATTATTTTCTCTAGAACAAATCAAAGCGCATCGCAAAAATGGTCATAACTATCTTCATATTGGTTTAGTTCAAATTGCAGTTAAACCATTAACCCGAAAAGGTCTTAACACTTCTATCCTTTTATGTCTACGTGACGTCAGATTTACTGATTTCAACGATAGTATACTAGGAATGATAGAATCCAGTCTTTACAACGGACCTATCCATTTTGATTGTTTTCCCGATCTCACAATAAGTCTTTCCGATCCACATGTTTTAAAAGCTCTTACTCTTAATATCAAAACCTCTGGGTATCACGTCCTAGAAGGAACACAGCCTTTGGCACTTATTTTCAGAATTTATTACAAAGTCACTGGCACAAACATGAATTTCCAAGCTTTAAACAAAAGCCCTTGCGACCATACTCTTTTGATCCAAACAACCCAAGAAAATGCAAACATAAGAGTACCAAGAACCATTAGGTGGTCAAACATCAGTCTTCCTTCAGACTGGTGTTTAATCAACGAAAGTAAGCCAGTTTCTGTCCAAAATAGTCTAGTTAATCTAGACAACATCGAACAATATTTTGATGGCACTGTAAAAATTAATTTTGATCGACCAGCAAGGCAATCTTGTGAATCAGTGCATTCACACAAATCTTTTGCTCCTAGCAGACAGTCTTTTTCTGGATCCACGTCAACCGATAGACTGGGTCGAGATCAAGATTTCATCAAATCTTTAGTAAATAAAAAATTAAAAGAGCAGGAAACTGCACAACAAGATTTAATCAATGATTTGCTTAAATTAAAGTCTGTTAATACTTCTTCACAAGTTGCACATCCTATTTACCATCCTCCAAACCAAGAAGAACCCACGTCTCCAAGCAAATCATTGATTAAATCTTGTTGTGCAGTTTCCTGCTCTTTTAATTTTTTATTTACTAAAGATTTGATGAAATCTTGATCTCGACCCAGTCTATCGGTTGACGTGGATCCAGAAAAAGACTGTCTGCTAGGAGCAAAGATTTGTGTGAATGTACTGATTCACAAGATTGCCTTGCTGGTCGATCAAAATTAATTTTTACAGTGCCATCAAAATATTGTTCGATGTTGTCTAGATTAACTAGACTATTTTGGACAGAAACTGGCTTACTTTCGTTGATTAAACACCAGTCTGAAGGAAGACTGATGTTTGACCACCTAATGGTTCTTGGTACTCTTATGTTTGCATTTTCTTGGGTTGTTTGGATCAAAAGAGTATGGTCGCGAGGGCTTTTGTTTAAAGCTTGGAAATTCATGTTTGTGCCAGTGACTTTGTAATAAATTCTGAAAATAAGTGCCAAAGGCTGTGTTCCTTCTAGGACGTGATACCCAGAGGTTTTGATATTAAGAGTAAGAGCTTTTAAAACATGTGGATCGGAAAGACTTATTGTGAGATCGGGAAAACAATCAAAATGGATAGGTCCGTTGTAAAGACTGGATTCTATCATTCCTAGTAGTTTCCTGCTCTTTTAATTTTTTATTTACTAAAGATTTGATGAAATCTTGATCTCGACCCAGTCTATCGGTTGACGTGGATCCAGAAAAAGACTGTCTGCTAGGAGCAAAAGATTTGTGTGAATGTACTGATTCACAAGATTGCCTTGTTGGTCGATCAAAATTAATTTTTACAGTGCCATCAAAATATTGTTCGATGTTGTCTAGATTAACTAGACTATTTTGGACAGAAACTGGCTTACTTTCGTTGATTAAACACCAGTCTGAAGGAAGACTGATGTTTGACCACCTAATGGTTCTTGGTACTATGCGAGATTTATACGCGTACAAA